>NC_083725.1:53199075-53502105 GCF_028564815.1 Eubalaena glacialis | reverse complement strand
CATTGTGGTTTTAATATCTCCCCTAATGGCTTAAGATGTTGAACATCTTTTCTTGTGCTTATTAGTCATCTGTATATCTTCTTTGGTGAAATGTCTGTTCATATCTTTGCTAATTTTCTAATTGGATTATTATTATTTTTACTGTTGAGATTTAAGAGTTCTTTATATATTCTAGATATTAGTCCTCTGTCAGATATGTGCTTTGCAAAATTTTTTCCCCAGTCTGCATCTTGCCTTGTCATCATCTTAACAGGGCCTTTTTGCAGAGAACAAGTTTTTCTTTCTTGATTTTGATGAATCCTAGTTTGTCTTTTTTTTTTTCAATGTATGGATGATGCTATTGATGTCATCTAGAACTCTTTGCCTAGATCTAAATCCTAGAGATTTTCTCCTGTATTTTTTTTCCCTAAATGTTGTCTGGCTTTACAGTTTACATTTAAATCTGTGATTCATTTAGAGTTAAATTTTGTATAAGGTGTGAAGTTTAGGTCAATGTCCACCCCCCCCCCCCCCATTGGATATCCACTTGCTTCACCAACATTGGTTGAAAAGCCCATCCCTCCTTTATCAAAAATCTGTTGGGCATACTGTTGTGGCTCTCTATCTGGGTTCTCTATTCTGTTCCAGTGGTTTAGGTATCTATCCCTCCACCAATCACACACAGTCTTAATTGGTCAAATTTATGTGTATAAAGTTGATCATAATATTTACTTATTTTTCAATGTGTGCAGAATCTGCAGTATATCCTCTGTTTCTTTTCTGATGTTGTTAGTTTGTGTCTCTTTTCTTTGTCGGTCCTGGTGATTTTTCAATTTCATTGATCTTTCCAAAGGACTAGCTATTTCACTCATTTTCTATTATGATTCACTCTATTGGTTTTTTGTTTTGTTTTTATTTTTCCTCTAGGTTCTACATAAAAACCATAACTAGACAATAAAAATCATAATTAGATAACATTTTGTCAGCCCCTTTAGGTTGCAGAGAACCTAAGGTAACATCCCTTCCTGGGATGGCCTGGATCCAGTGACTGATCATATAGAGATGGACAACACAACTCAACTTAGGCAAACTCAGAAAGGGCCATTCTAGCTCTTGTGCTTCCTGTGAGGTTAGCCAAGGCTTCCATTGGGTTTACATTGAAGTTTAAATTTTGGTGTGCCCAATCCTGCTTTCTTCTTCCCCTTCTAGAGCTCTCCCCAAGGGCTTTCCATAATAAATATCTTTTGTGATAAACTCCATGTGAAAGTCTCTTCTTGATGAACCCAACCTGCCAGACAGTTTAATAATTGTTGTCTTTTAATAGAGTGATTAGTCCACTTTTCACTTTTTAGTATGATATATTTTGATTTATTTTTACCATTTTACTTTGTGCTTTCAGTTTATCTGCTTTCTCACTTTTGTGTTGTTCTATCTTGCATTATTTTGGATGACAACGTTTTCTCCTTTTTTCTTTTGAGAGATAGGAAGTCTTGTTCTATTATTTTCCCTTTGATAGTCTGACATTTACATTCTTTTCCTATTTATTTGGTAATTATTCTAAATGTTTCATTTTAGATATTATACTTACAAATTCTAAAGTTATTCAAATTTATTTCTCTTCTATAAAGTATTCTGAGGAAATAAAGGCAATATCACTTTGATCTCTACATAATCAAATATTATCCAGTATTATAGCTTTCTCAATTTCAATCTCAGAAAAAAGCATTACTATGTTTTCATAAGGCAATATTTGTTTATATTTACACCCATATTTACCAGGTTTTTTGGTTCAGTCTTTCTTTAGCTTCTGAGAACATCCATCTTTGGTCCTCATGCCTTTGACTGAATACATCTTTTAGAAATTACCTTAGTAAAAACTGATTGATAATAAACTCTCTGCCTTTACTGGTTTGAAAATGTTTTTACTTCATCAATCGTCTTGAAATCTAGGTATACAATGTTAGGCTGATACTTACGTTCTTTTAGCACCATGAAAATACTGTTTCCCTCTATTTTGTTTACATTGTTACCTTTGGAAAGTCAGTTTGTTAATTTATCTTTTTGCCTTACTGATTTTAAGTTATTACCATTGGCTTTGATATGCTGCAGTTTGATTTAGACACATGCATATATTTCTTATTAGTCATGTGCTTAAGATTCATTGGGCTTCTTTATTCTAATGATTGATGTGTTATGATTTCTAGAAAGTTGTCATCTTTTATCCCTTTCTTCAGAATTAGTTTTATTAAGATTTTATTATTTGAGTGGTTTTAATTTTTCAACAAAATTAAGAGGGAAATACACAGATTTCCTGTATACCCCCTACCCACATACATATGCACTGCCTCTTTCATTACCAACATCTTCTACCAGAGCAGTACATTTGTTAAAATTGGTAAACCTACACTGACACATCATAATTACCTAAAGTCCATAGTTTACATTATGGTTCTCTCTTTATGTGATGAGTGTGATGATTTGGACAAATATAATGACATGTATCTATCATTATGACACCATACAGAGTATTTTCACTGTTCTAAAAATCCTCTCTGCTCTGTCTGCTCATCTCTCCCTGCCTACCTTTGGTAACCACTGATCTTTTCACTGTCTCAGTAGTTTTGCCTTTTCTAAAATGTCATATGGTTGGAATCAAATAGTATGCAGCCTTTTCAAATTGGCTTCTGTTACTTAGAAATATGCACATGAGGTTCTTTCATGTATTTTCATGGCTTAATTGCTCATTTCTTTTTATTGCTAAATAGTATTCCATTGTTGGGATGTACCGTAGTTTATTTTTCCACTCACTGACTAAAGAACATCTTAGTTGCTTCCAAGTTTTGGCAATTATGAATAAAGCTGCAATAAATATCTGTGTGCAGGTTTTTGTGTAGGACATAAGTTTTCAACTGTTTGGGTAAAAATCAAGGAGAGTGATTGCTGGATTGTATGGTAAGATTATGTTTAGTTGTATAATAAACCACCAAACTATCTTCCAAAGTGGCTGAACCATTTTGTATTACCACTGGCAATGAATGAGGATTTCTGATGATCAACTTCTTGTTAGTATTTGTTATATTCAGTGTCCCAGATATTGGCCTTCCTAATAAGTGTGCAGTGGTATCTTATAGCTGCTTAATTTGCATCTCTCTGATGACGTATGGTTGGGAACATCTTTTCGTATGCTTATTTACCATCTGTATATCTTTTTCGGTGAGTTGTCCAATTGGCCAGTTGGCCAATGTTTTTAATCAAGTTGTTTGTTTTCTTATTATTGAGTTTTATGAGTTATTTGTATACCTTGGAAAACAGTCCTTTATCAGATGTGACTCTTGCAAAGATTTTCTTCCAGTCTATGGCTTGTCTTCTCATTCTCTTGACATTGTCTTTTGTAGATCAGATTTTTTAAAAAAAAATTAATGAAGTCCAGCTCATAAATTATTTCTTTCATGGATAATGACTTTGGTACTGTATATAAAATATTGTCGCCATACTCAATGTCATTTAAGTTTCTTTCTATGTTGTCTTTAGGATTTTTATAGTTTTCATTCTATCTTTAAGTCTGTGATCCAGTTTTAGTTAATTTTTGTGAAGGGTATAAAGTCTGTGTCTAGATTTTTTTTTTTTTTTTTTGGTATGTGAGTGTCCAGTTTTTCCAGTGTTGTTTGTTGAAAAGACTATCTTTGCTCCATTTTATGGCCTTTGCTTCTCTGTCAAAAATGAATTGACTATTTATTTATGTAGGTCTATTTTGGGACTGTCTATTTTGGTCCATTGATCTATGTCTATTTGTTTATCAATATCAGACTGTCTCGAGTACTATAGCTTTATAGTAAGACTTGAAGTCAGGTACTGTCAGTTTTCCAACTTTGTTCTTCTCCTTTAACATCACTAGCTATTTTGAGTCTTTCGCCTCTCCATATAAACTTTAGAATCAGTATGTCAATATCCACAAAAAAGCTTTCTGGGATGTTGATTGGGCTTGTAATGAATATATAGATTATTTTGGGAAGAATTGATATCTTGACAAAATTGAGTCTTCCTAGCCAAGAAAATGGGATATCTCTCCATTTATTTAGTTCTTCTTTCATTTTATCTGAGACTTGTATTTTTTTCTCATGTAGATCTTATAGATATTTTGTTAGATTTACACCTAATTAATTAATTTTTTGGTATGCTAATATACATATTGTATTTTTAATTTCAAATTTCTCTTGTTCATTACTAGCATGTAAGAAAGTGATTAAATTTTATATATTAACTTTGTCTCCTTTAACTTTGCTATAGTCACTAATTACAGTTCACCCTTCACGATTCATGGGTTAGGGTCACAGACCCTCAGCACAATAAAAAAATCTGCTTATAACTTTACAGTCTGACCTCTGTATCTGCATTTCTGCATCAGCAGATTCAACCAACCACAGATCATGTAGTACTGTAGTGTGTATTACTGAAAAACAAAAGCGTATAAGTGGACCTATGCTCTTTGTGTGTGTTTTTTTAAATTGAGATATAATTGACATAATATTAATTTCAGCTATACAACATAAGTTGATATGTGTACATATTATAAAATTATTACCACAGTTAGGTTAACATCCATCATCACATAGTTAAAATTTTTTTTTTTTTTTGCCTTTTGTAGTTTTGAGCATTTTATATGATTCATTTTCTCTCATTATATTGGTTATACTTTATTTTATTTTATTATTTTTACTTTTTTTTAGTGGCTTCCTCCTTTATCTTTTAAAATATTATCTCACCATCTTTCTCTTCTTTATTTCTGGAATCTCCAATTAGATATATAATGGGACTTTGTACTCTCTACTCATGTCTCTTATTTGCTCTTTCATATTAAAACAGAGTTTTTAAGGTACTTCATCTCTCTGTGATAAATTCCTTGTAATTTTTAGGCTCTATTTTTTGAATAAATACTTCACACTTCAGTGAAATCTATTTTAAAGCTGTCCATGTCATTTAAATTTTTGATTTCTATACATTTTTTTATTTCTATAAATTCTCTGGGAAATTATTTTCAAATCTACTCAGTCATTTTAGTATTGTCATATACCATATTTATATTTTCAATAACCTTTTATTATCTAGACAGATTACATATACCAATTTTTGTTCTATGCCTGATAATTTAAATATTTGGAATATTCGCAATTCATATTTTGTGTTTGTTGTTTCTGGTGTTTTTCACTTTTAGTGGCTTTTTTCCCCCCCTTTGGTGGCTTTTAATTGTGAGCTCATATTACTTTGATGTAATTATTTGATGGTGTCTATTTTCGATTTATTTTTGTTTGCTTTTGGCAGGGTACTGGGGATACCACTTTAAAAAAATCTTTTTGTTGTTTTTTTTACTTTTACAAGTATTGCAAATTTCAGATGAAAACTCAATGACAAGCTTGATATTATCTTCTGTGAGAGCTTACTTCTTCCCATTGATAGAATCAAGGTTGATACAATCTAGTATCCTACTGCTCCCTTCAGCAGCAGCTTTATGTGGGGATCTTCTATTAAACTCCCCATTTGAGGCTTATCCTCCTTTCATCACTGTCCTGTATTGGCATTAAAGCTAAAACTCCAGGTACCTGTGGTTGGCAATTTCTCCCTCTTGAAAGCTACCTTAAATGCTGGCTTACATTTCAGGATTCCTGCTTTCCCTTCCTTTGAGGTGTCTGTGGATACCATACATTTTTGCCAATGAAAAAATGTATTAAAAAGTTTGTGTGTGTACTTTAAAAAATTATCATTTTCTTGGGGTTTCAGTGGCAGTGTAGTAGGGAGTATTAAAAATAGAAGTATATATGGTAATTAGTGTTTGTTTTTAGCTCTTAAGCCCAAGAGAAGTATTTTTAGATAAATGTCAATATTTATTCCAGAATAATAGAGTTTAAGATGGCAAACTGGTATATTATTCTCCACCCACTCCCACTCTAGGACCCAAGCTATAATAAATCATGATATCAAAGGTTCTGAGAAATACTATAATGCTGAAACATAGTTTTCACCTTAACATTATTTGACCAGAAACTCTTCAAAAATTTCACCTGTAAGATCTTACCCAATATCCATTGGATATATATTTTGAAGTTATATACTGAGTTATACTCAGTAGAGACAGAGAATGGCATTATAACAATCAGAAGAAAATAATTCCAATGTTTCCGGTTCAATTGTAATTCAGCAGATATAATTATGTTGTGAACTTAGAAAAGCTGAGCTTTTTGACCATGGAGCAAAGACCAGCTATCTTTTATGAAAGCTATTTAGAAAAGGAAGCTCTTATAAATATATTCTGTCTGCTAATTGTACATCTTTTCTCTGATGAGGAAACAAAGTTTCTGTGGCTCACCAAAGGAGATAAAACTATTCTCTCTCTCAAAGAGTTCTTTATCTGATTTCTCTGAATTCCAAAATGTTTTAGTTTATATAGGTCACATAGTAGGTTTTACAGAGTTGAACTTCTGTACTTTAGTGGGAAATTCAAAGAACACATCAAATCAGTTACATACTTTTCATGATTTAGAATACTTTACTTCAATCAGATATACAGACATGGATAAGAGAAGGCAAAAAAAAAGAGAAAGGTAATCATTTTACGTCTAAAATATTTTCTAATCAGAGAAAAACTCAAACAATTGACCTTGCTGTTAATGGCTTAATATATCATAATTGAAAATGCCCCAATTATCTTTTATCATCTGATTTTGATTATAATGAGCATTAAATTGAGCTTTATTGATTTGCATAAAAAATAACATATCCCCTTAAAATACAAAAAAGAAAGGAAGAATGGAAACCTAATAAAAAATTGAGGGTTAAAAAGTGCCTTCAAGATATCCAAACATTAATTAATATTCTATATACCTCATTTCCCTTTTATTTCCCTGAGCTGATGTATGTTTGGACATTTGGGGATCTATCCATGTATCTAACTACTTTTGTAGTAAACATAATTTTAAAATTACATTTTACAGAAAGGCAAAACAACAACAACAACAACATTGTTTCTTCTTGTCTCTATTGTACAAAGGGAAATTATATTAAAGTAATAGTAGCCTTGACCTGCTGATAGCTATTTTTTCTCTGTGTTTAACTTCGTTTGATGAATTAAATAAAAAGTTTTTCAATAAAGTTAAAACAAAGGTAACCTTCAGGAGTTTTACAATTTCAGGCCTTATGTTTAAGTCTTTAATTCATTTTGAGTTGATTTTTGTATATGATACTATAAGGTAGGAGTCCAATTTCAATTTTTTTGCAAGTGGATATTGAGTTTTCCCAAAACGATTTGTTGAAGAAACAATCCTTTCCCTGCTGTGTATTCTTGGCTGTTCAACAGGTATAAAATTTTAGTTATGCTAAATGAGTAAGTCCTAGAGATCTGCTGTACAGCACAGTGCCTGAAGTTAACGATACAGTATTGTGCATTTCCAAAGTTGTTAAGAAGGTGATTCTCATGTTAAGTGTTCTTACCACAAACAAAACAAAGCAAAAACAAAGGGACACAAGAAAACATTGGGAGGGGTTGGATATGTCTATTACCTTGATTATGGTGATGGTATCATGGGAGTTTGCATATGTCTAAACTCATCAAATTGTAGCCATTAAATACATGAAAATTTTTGGATATCCATTATATCTTGATAAAGCTATTTAAAAAAAGATTACCTTATTTTTCAGCTACTTTCAAAAAGGATTTTCTCCTTGAATAATCCTTTGTGATCTGATTGATGAATAAAATCTTTGGGTTAACCTGGTAACTTTAAATTCATAAATTTATACAGAAATATCCACCATTATAAAAAGCAGAAAATCAAGAAAGGTTATTATCAACTAATTTTGGACTTTTAAGAACGAAATAGCATTGCTGAGATTTTTCTTAAAAATAGCCAGTTGCCTCTGGAGATTCCCAAAAATCTAGTTTGAGAAATAATAACTAAAATTCGTAGGTTTGTTTAATGTTAGAATGAGACTTAAAAATTACTTAGCCAAGCCCCCAAATTATGAGATATTCTAACCCAGCCCATATATAGCAGTTATGCTATTCTGAATTCTTGAGAACAAAACAGGAGGCAATATAAATATTACCACATTCCCATAATAAAATCCCAATTGAGATCAGCAATTTTATTCTATGTCTACTCAGCATTCATAAAAATTTGTAGAAGATTTCATGGTCATTATGAAATTGATGAACATATTTGGTGTGACTCCCTTAATACAAGACCTCAAGAGCAAGTCCAAGGGAAGAACAGAAGTCTGATGAATTTTCCCCACATGGATAAAGCTGGGTAGATCTCAGACAGAAAGTAACTTACCCAAATTGTTATTAACACGTCTCTTAAGGAAATTCAAATCCTCTCACCCAACATATTGTTCACAAAATCATGCAGCCACTAGTTGAGGCTTTATGACTTACTCTTTGGGGAAGTAAATACTTCTCCTTAAAAGGTATAAGTAAGGAAGATCATTGAGAAAGATTCACAAGTAGCAGAAATCAGCACCAAACAAGCAAACCACAAATGCTTACCTTTTTATGCCTATTTTTACCTTTCTATTGCAAACATTTCTTTTCCCCAGAAGTTAAATTACTTAGATTTTACTGTCTCCACACTTGCCCTACATTGAAATTGTCTATTTGGTGTTTCTTTTTCTTGACAGATAGTAAATCCCTTGAAAACAATGATTCTATCTTATTAGTTATGTCCTCACCTCCTCTATAGTGCCTGGTCACAAAGGTGATCATTAATGATTTATTTTACTTAAACTCTTGTAAACATTGATAGAGAAACTATAATCTGTAAGATACTTTTTCTACACATAAAAGGCATAAAAATAAAGGTGAAAAAAGACACTGTGGATCCTCAAGATACTTAAAATACAGGAGCTTTCTCTGCCTCTACTAACATAGAGTTTGCATCTCTATTAATAGCATTTTCATATGAAACTTCTTACTCACTTTAGTTGTTTACATTCTGTTATTATAGTCTATTCGCAAGAAATGGCTTCTCACCTAACATAGCTAAAGAAGAGGGGACTCACTCTGAACACCTTAGCCACATCTCAAGTGTACTCAAGGTAGGCAGGGGAAAAATGCTGGGGGCTGCATAGAGATGGGTTCTGCACTCAACACCACTCCTGGATCTTTAGACAAACTTGTTTCTAGAATTTAACTCCAGTGTTCTGTTATTAACATAGTTTAACTCTACATCTCATGTTTAATTATCTTATGTCATGCTACCAACTAACTCCCTCATCTTCCTTCTTGGATTTTACACTTCGGATAATTTGCATTACATGACTTTGGACTATTAAGGACTAACCATATGACTATATTCTATTTCCATATTCTGTTTCAACAGCTTGAGATAGAGAAAAAATTCTTTCTTATTTAGGAGACAGTATCTAAGTTAGAGCAAAAAAGAGTATCTAATAGCCCAAGATATCCGTTAGAACCCACTTCTTCCTTCTTTTTCTCTGAAACTTTCTTTGATGCTGACTCCCTGCTTCCCATGAGATCACACTCCTCCAGCCCTAGGTAGAGAAGAATAACTCCTTTAGATCACTACGTTACCTTGTATGCATTCACTTTCATACTGCAAGACTGTAAGCTCCTTAATGACAGAGATGACTTCATTTTTTTTATTTCTGTGTTAAGTGAAATTGAGATGATAAAAGTGCTTGATAAATGTTTGTGAAGAAAGTGATGGATACCATAACTTAAAGCTTAGAAATAGGGAGTAGTAAAAACCAAGGACTCCTTCAGGGATAATGTAGTGTTTAAGATGAACCTAATAAGATAAGTAAGCAGCCACTTTTTATGGTATCCACTTAGTTGGTGAAACTTCACGTCTTTGACAGGCCAAATTCTCACTTCCAAATCTTTCAAGAAGGAAGCAGTTACCAGCTTTTATGCTCGGTTATACCGTTCAAACTCCAGCAGACGTGGGTTAAGCTCATTTAGGAAATTATGAAGTTATTCTCTGGTGACAGAATGAGGAGTCTATACAAACTGGAGTAAAAAAGCACTCAGAAAAGGAATGCATTGCCCAACTTTTCTTCTTTCAAGTATTTAGGACCTCAGCTTGGTTCTCTTGGAGGGGTCTTCATTTCCCTTCCTATGAGGTAGGAAAGGAAACCGTACAAAGCACTTTTCCCTAGGCTAAAAGCTCATTACCTCAAATTTCTAGTCTGTTTTAAAAGCAGAATAGGGTGAGGTGGGGGTCAAAGGAGTAGTCAGATCCATCTCTGTGAGTCCTGTAGGGAAATATCTGTCTGTGCCTTTGTGGGAATACTTATGGACTCACGCTGTTCTCTTTGGGCCTTTGGTAGAAATTCTGACACAAGATGGGCATGCCATTCCACCGTTTGTTTCATGAGAATCCTTCTTTGCAGTTAATGCTGAACTCAAGTATCATCCATTTTGTAAATGCTTCAAATAGCATCTATTTCAGGAAAGAAACTCATAAAACACAAAACTGTAAACAAAAAGACAGTGTAAACACACTGTTTATAAGACATTGTAAAATCAAATAACAATCTGTATGATCCACACAGAGGCAGGATTGAAGTTAAGGGATGGAATCATCTCTATGCTGGTGTAATGAAGGAACCCTTCTAGAGAAGGCAGGGTGTGAGCAATTGGGTATCCTTCCTCCTCTTTTTCCTCACTAACAGAATTCTACTTTTGTGGAATTTTGTGGAATTAGATGATGTATTGATTGATTAATAAACTGAAAAAGGTATATTTTTGAAAAAAAATATTTTTCTGAATACTGAATATGCATCTTATTTTGGTATCTAGTACCAAGTGTCTAGTTTCCAAAACAAACAATAAAATATTTTTTTGTTTTTTGTTTGTTTTGACGTTCAGAAATATTTTTCTGAATGTCAAATGTCAAAGAGACTTGGATTAATTAGAGGGGCTGAGGCATTTTAAAATCTGGAAACAAAATGTATTTTATCATATAGAGTTAAAACTTTGAAGCTAAATACTAAGAATAATATCTGACATTTTAGTCAAAAAATGTAATACATTGCCACAGGGCATCAGTAAAACTCTAGCCTGAACCCTAAGATTGATATTCCCAATAGCAAGACAGTCATGCCTTGCTATTCCTGGAAATAGACTGAATGACCCAAGTTGCTTTTATATTCATGATATTTCCTGTCTTATTACACACTTAGTAAAACTATAATCAGTATAGAAACACTTCTGAATTATTAACCTAAAAGGTGAAAGTGAAATGATGGAGGTTAAGAAAAGAGAAAATTGTTTGAATTTCTCAGAAAAAATATGGTTATTAAAGTAAAAAAAAAAATAGAAAATATAGAACATAATATGACTTTAATTTTACTGGGTTTTGTTATTGACTTCAGATATTTTAGAAAAGAGACAAAATCAGCAATAATACATAGGTTTGAATAGAGAGATTGTCCCCTCCAGTTTTTAGTAGGAGAACAACACCAAGTCGAAGAGTAGGTGGAGTATTTTCTTGTACTTTATTATTTCTTCTGGGAGGTTTACAGCAAAGTTCACCCTGTTCTGAAGAAAATATAAGTGGGTCATTTGCCTGATACAGAGATTGGCACTTCAACTCTGGCTTTTCCTTTCCTATAGGCAACTAGGAAATAAAAATGTGACGCTGAAAGCTTTGGCAAACACTCTCACAACTTCCTAATATCCATCAGTTCCTACTGATGATTTAAGTCTACATATCCAGAGTATACTTAGTGTGACTAGATCTCTACCCTAAAATTAATTATTGTACTATTTTGCAATTATAAACACAGGGTCTAGGAGATGGCACAAAACACTTTTTTGCTCTTCCCATTTAATCATCTCAGAAGGGAATCCATGAGTTCTATTATCTTCTATCTCATTTTACCCTATTTTTCATAATCCTTTCTTTCATTACTTCCACCCTGTCCTAGAATCCTTCCTCCAGCTTGGAGGAGCAGCACAGACTTAATGTTTCTGTGTCTCATCCCCATATCTATTCTGTAAACAGATCCAGATTTTTCTTAGAAGGCATTTTAGTTCCATTAGCACTGTCAGGGTAAAATATCTATCAGACAAAGCCAAGCAAACATAACAGACAAAAAAATTTTCTTTTGCTAATATTGAACAACTTTCAATGCGTTATTTTCTTTGTACTATTATGCCTTCAAACTATCTTTCTCTGTTCTCTGCTTTTTCCATTGGCTTTGTCTCATCAGAAAGCATGCATAAGAAACATAGGAGGTAAGGGGAAAAGAAAATCTAGTAATTGCACGAGATATATTTGTTAGTGATCAACATTGTAAAGGGCCAGCGGCTAGATACAAATCTTAACACAAAAGTCTTGAACTAGAGTGAAGAAAGCACCATCAGAGAATGGACCAGAGAGCCTAAGGTGCTGAGGTGTTCAGGATGATGAAGGGAGAAAGAATTAAGGAAGGAAAATCTGTTTGCCCTGGAAAGTTGAAGTGGGACCTTTGGAAGTGTGTGCTGCTTCTACTCACTGTAGTCTAGGGTTGGATTAAACCTGAAAGATGAATTTTTCTGGATAAAGGATTAGGATACCTGAGGACAATTGGCAGGGAACAGCCTCAGATAAGCAGGGCCAGTGTCACTGTAAAAAACCCTATTGTCAGGACCAAAAGAAAACCATTGACCTTTCATGGTACATACACTATACCATGAAGTATACTCACAAGTTAGAATACTTAATTTAAGGAAAGAGATACCTCCCACAATTATCTTTAGGTGAAGTGAACAAATCCATTAACTACAATTTTCAATTGGACCAAACAATTTTCACTGTTGCAATCAAGTCCATGATCCTACTGCATGTAAAACGTATGTGTGCTTAAGAGGATGAATTTGAATGTCAGAGGGATTTAAGTTTGAATCTTCACTCCTTCCTAGCTACGTCTCATTAGACAACCTGAATATGTCTCAATTTTCTCATTTGTGAAATGGAGATTCACAGAATTAATTAGAGAATTAATTAAATGTATGCAAAATGATAAGGCAGTGCTTAGACTGATATATTTACATGTGACAGATTTTATTTTAAAACATACTTAATATAATGATGAGTTTTAGTCAATAGAGCTAATATGATTTGATGATGAAAGAGAACTGCAGATATTTTGCTTCTGTGGAAGATGCTAAATTGCAGGTTTTGCCACTCCATTTTCATTCTCTCTGAAATTACAAATGGATATCTCTACTAATGTCTTTACAACCTGTGTGCAGTTTCCTGCCTGATTAAGATGTAAGAAGAGCTTCTGATGGATGAGTATGACATGGTTTGTTCTTGTTTGGACTGTCCCAAATTAGAATTGGGCAGTTATTCTTATCTAGATCAAGGCTTTCAGTTTCAATGTGGCATAACATCTAAGTGTGGACACAGCAGTGTGGAAAAGCTGTTGCCTCCCACTAATCAACACAACATCTCTCTGCAATTATAGAGCAGTGATTCATTGGCTATTCTGTGCACAGCCCTAGTTTTCTCACACTGATGTGGTGGATGGGATGAGAAGAGGTACTAGTCACATAACTTGCTTGGATCGGAGGAGAAAAGGGCAGTGGCTTGCTCATCTGAGGCATGGAATTGAACTCTGGACCAGGAATCAGGAAGACCATGGTGTTAACTCTTACCATTTTTGTGGACAAAATCAAGTGGCTTAAATTCTAACCTCCATTTCTCTTAACTTTAAATTGTGTGTGCATGTATGTGTGTATGTGTGTTTTTGTGTGTGGGTATGGATGAGGAGGAAGAGAAGAAAGGGAGAGAGAATTTTCCCCAACTATTTGAAAGAAGTGTAATTAGTATTAAATGAGACATTTGCTAAGAAAAACTAGTGTCATAAATGTCAAGAGGAACGTATATCAGTGATAGTGGAATGACAGGTTATAGGACTGATGTTTCTGGACATGTGGTCCTTTGGGAATCACTAGTGTCAAGTGCCTTACAAATATGAAAGGTTATTTTAGTATCATTTGCCCTACTTCTGATAAACCCATTCTCAGAATGCACAGATTACTCACAAGAGATGGGTTTGTGAGTAATCACTGTGAACATCTTGCTACAGGAGTCTCAGGAAGGGCCACATGTCCAGAAACATCAGTCCCATAACCTGAAGTTCCACTCTTACGGATATATGTTCCTCTTGACATTTAATTCACGTGAAGTGCTATGGAAACTGAAAATGCTGTATAAATTATTTTTATCATATAACAGCAGGAAGAAGTACTCCTTTTGTTATCAATAACTTCAGGTGATTGGTTAACCTTTGAACTGGAGTTAGATTTGAATATTTATCTGGTAGGGAAGTTGCAAGGCAGGAAAAAGGGGTGCTTGGAAATGGGAAGGGCTTTTGAAGGAGAAGGGGGTGGCAAGAAAGATGAATATTCCTGGATTCTCATTTTTGCTGCTGTTTAATTTTGAAACTAAGTTTATATTTATTCATTCATTCAATATTAATAATAATAATACTCTAATATGTTCAAGGCACTGTGCTCAGTTCTAGAGACACAAGTGTGAATAAACATGTAAACTGTCTGACTGGGGCTAACAGCCTTGTTGGGAGACAAGTGCATAATTGAGGTAAGAAGAAGGTAACAGAGGAACACATAGGAAAGGCCTTGGGGAAATCAGGGAAGGCTTCCTAAAAAACGTGACATGCAAGTTGAAATCTGAAAATGAGATAGAAGTTAGTTTGCTGAAAAGGAGGAGGGGGAATAGTATCCTTGGATCAAGAAACATGGAGTGTGAAGGGAACTGAAAGTTCAGTGGAAACTCCTTTAACTCCCATCACAATATTATTGCTAATATTCTCCCAATTTTATGCTGAAATCTCATAGCAAGCAAACTATTCTTTACTATACCAAGCCATTTGCTTCCACTGACTTAATTAACTAAACGAATACATATTTCACAAGAGTCAAATAAGAAAACTTCTAGAGTAACTTGGTGCCTCCACAGGGTAGAGAATGAGTGTGTTTGGCATTGGGAGATGATGTGCAGGAATAAGAAAATATGCAGTATTTAGTGTATGAAGTGAAAGATAGATGTGGAGAAGTAAGTGGGAGTGGGGCCCATGCCATAAAATGTGATTCGACACAGGCTATGGTAAGGAGTTTGGATTTCATCCTGAAAAAACTGGATAAGCATGTGAAGGTTTTAAGCAAAAGACTGATGTAATCATAGTAGTGTTTTAGAAACATCACTCTGGTTTTGGCTGCAGTATTTAAATATTTTTGATCATGTACCTCTAATAGTAAATTATTTTGACCATTCCCCCTCAATATAGTATATGTGTGTATGTGTGAGTGGTTATATACACACATACCATTCTACAGATATATACATTATAAAACTTTTAAAGTGTGAATTAACAAAGAATGAAATAAAGTTTAACTAAATAATAATTTTTTAATGTCTTGCTAATCCTTTTAGCCTCTTATTTTTAGTACCCAGTATTTCAAGGCAGATTATAGACTTGTGCTAAGATCCTTTGTTAAGGAACATGGAAACTAATTCATATTTAATATAGTATTTTTAATGTTGGCTTTTGGAACACACATTTTTCATAGATGATTAAATTGTCATTCTTTTAACGCCCTTTTGTAGTATAGCTGATAAAAAGCTCACAAAGAGTAAGAAAAATTTCCATACTGTTTCTTCCTGTGGTTGCTTCTGCTTACTTCACTAATACAACATAGGCTCTGAGGAAAGAAACTTTAAGCCATCTGTCTATCTTGTGTGACATTTTTACCTAAAGCTAGGCAGTAAAATCCTGTAATCATTTAATGGAACACATAGACACTGTGTTAGTTGCAACACAATGTAAGGGAAGTAAGAATGAAGGTGCAGTGTCTCCGGGGACCCCCTCTATGTTGCTGAAGGCCTATCCTCTCGGCAGGATACCTGCTTAATGCAGGTGACATGTGACGACCTGAGAAACCAAGTGAGAGGATAGATGTCTGTGTGAACACCAAATAGTAGTAAAGGTAGTATTTTTCTCATAGGTTTGTAAAAAATTAAGTCAAGAGACTTTCTAATATTTTCTTCCTTATACTTATGGATTGTTTGGGGGGTTAGTCTTGAGGGCATCCGTTTATTTAAGGGGACAATAGTGTATAAAATAGATCATATTTGGTAAGTCACAAGCAGGAAGACCATTCAGGATTGTATTGGCATAATCCTGGTAAGAAATGATGATATTCAGGACTAAAGTTTGGCAATAGGGATTGAAAAAATATAGCTATAGAGGGAAGATTTTAAATAGATAGAATCTATTAGGTTATTTTTTTTTTATCTTGTAATAACTTTTAATGGAGTATAATCTGTAAAAATACAGAATCACTGTGCTTTACACCTGAACTAATATAATATTGTAAATCAACTGTACTCCAATTTAAAAAAGAGAAAATGTCATATATCCATACAACGGAATAATATTTGGCTATAAAAAGGAATGAAGGAACGTAGCACTGAAACATGCTACAACATAGATAAACGTTGAAACCATTGTAATAAATGAAAGTGGACAGTCACAGGAGATCATAAATTATATCATTCTGTTCAAATAAAATTGAGATATAGTTCACATACTATACAGTGGACCAATTTAAGGTACACAATTTCATGGATTTTAGTATATTCACAGGTATGTGCAATTATAACCACAATTTTAGAACATTTTTGTCACTTCAAAAAGAAACCCTGTACACCTTAACTATTACTCTCCATTTGCTCCATGCATTCATAAGCAACCACTAATTTACTATGTCTCTATAAATTTCTCTGTTCTCAACATCTCAATAAAACTGTTAACATTTTTTAAAAATTAAAATAAATGTATACAATTACAAGTGATTAAAAATACTTCTGAAAATTCCAAGGATTGTTCCCTGTGGGAGCCCACATCTCTCAGTAAGTCCAACAGAGCCAGCTTTCCCCCATGGTTACAAGAGATCTATTTCTTCAGCTGAGTTTGAAATGGAGTAGATGGGTCATGTTAGAAAAATATACACACACACACACACACACACACAAAGAAAGAAAGAAAAACATGAAAACAAAAACAAAAAACATTTCAACACCAAGTAAAAAATCACTCCTTCACTGTAAGGATTATAAACACTGCTACCAACTGAAGAAAGGACGTACTCTAATTTCCCATATATGCTCAGTAGGTCTGTAAACACTGAGTAGATTGGCAGGGAGAATGGCCCAGATCATTTAAGTGTGTATTTGTGTGTTTGCATGTGTTTGTGCATGCACACAGACACCTTTCCCTCCTTCATCTAGCAAATTGTTGAATTTCCATATATTAAATATGTGTTTGATGAAATTACATTGTTTTTGGAAATCGTATATTCATTTAGTCAAAAGGTTGTTTTTTGAAGTCCCCTGGCAAACCTCTTAATACTGTTCTTCACAGGTACTCAGCAGCTGTAGTTTGTTTGTTTGTTTTTACCATCCTTATTGGAGTACAATTGCTTTACAAAGGTGTGTTGGTTTCTGCTTTATAACAAAGTGAATCAGTTATACACATACATATGTTCCCATATCTCTTCCCTCTTGTGTCTCCCTCCCTCCCACATTCCCTATCCCACCCCTCTAGGTGATCACAAAGCACCGAGCTGATCTCCCTGTGCTATGCGGCTGCTTCCCACTAGCTATCTATTTTACGTTTGGTAGTGTATATATGTCCATGCCACTCTTTCACTTTGTCACAGCTTACCCTTCCCCCTCCCCTTATCCTCAAGTCCATTCTCTAGTAGTTCTGTGTCTTTATTCCCGTCTTGCCCCTAGGTTCTTCATGACCTTTTTTTTTTTTTTCTTTCTTAGATTCCATATATATGTGCTAGCATATGGTATTTATTTTTCTCTTTCTGACTTACTTCACTCTGTATGGCAGACTCTAGGTCCATCCACCTCACTACAAATAACTCAATTTCGTTTCTTTTTATGGCTGAGTAATATTCCATTGTATATATGTACTACATCTTCCTTATCCATTCATCTGTTGATGGACATTTAGGTTGCTTCCATGTCCTGGCTATTGTAAATAGAGCTGCAATGAACATTGTGGTACATGACTCTTTTTGAATTATGGTTTTCTCAGGGTATATGCCCAGTAGTGGGACTCCTGGGTTGTATGGTAGTTCTATTTTTAGATTCTTAAGGAACTGCCATACTGTTCTCCATAGTGGCTGTATCAATTTACATTCCCACCAACAGTGCAAGAGGGTTCCCTTTTCTCCACACCCTCTCCAGCATTTATTGTTTGTAGATTTTTTGATGATGGCCATTCTGACCGGTGTGAGATGATATCTCATTGTAGTTTTGATGTGCATTTCTCTAATGATTAACGATGTTGAGCATTCTTTCATGTGTCTGTTGGCAATCTGTATATCTTCTTTGGAGAAATGTCTGTTTAGGTCTTCTGCCCATTTTTGGATTGGGTTGGTTTTTTTTTTTTTCATATTGAGCTTCATGAGCTGCTTGTAAATTTTGGAGATGAATCCTTTGTCAGTTGCTTCATTTGCAAATATTTTCTCCCATTCTGAGGGTTGTCTTTTCATCTTGTTTATGGTTTCCTTTGCTGTGCAAAAGTTTTTAAGTTTAATTAGGTCCCATTGGTTTATTTTTGTTTTTATTTTGATTTCTCTAGGAGGTGGGTCAAAAAGGATCCTGCTGTGATTTATGTCATAGAGTGTTCTGCCTATGCTTTCCTCTAAGAGTTTGATAGTGTCTGGCCTTACATTTAGGTCTTTAATCCATTTTGAGTTTATTTTTTGTGTATGGTGTTAGGGAGTGTTCTAATTTCATACTTTTACATGTACCTGTCTAGTTTTAGCAGCACCACTTATTGAAGAGGCTGTCTTTTCTCCACTGTATATTCTTGCCTCCTTTATCAAAGATAAGGTGACCATATGTGTGTGGGTTTATCTCTGGGCATTCGATCCTGTTCCATTGATCTATATTTCTATTTATGTGCCAGTAGCATACTGTCTTGGTTACTGTAGCTCTGTAGTATATTCTGAAGTCAGGAAGCCTGATTCCTCCAGCTCTGTTTTTCTTTCTCAAGATTGCTTTGGCTATTTGGGGTCTTTTGTGTTTCCATACAAATTGTGAAATTTTTTGTTCTAGTTCTGAGAAAAATGCCAGTGGTAGTTTGATAGGGATTGCATTGAATCTGTAGATTGCTTTGGATAGCAGGGTCATTTTCACAATGTTGATTCTTCCAATCCAAGAACATGCTATGTCTCTTCATCTATTTGTATCATCTTTAATTTCTTTCATCAGTGTCTTATAATTTTATGCATACAGGTTTTTTGTCTCATTAGGTAGGTTTATTCCTAGATATTTTATTCTTTTTGTTGCAGTGGTAAATGGGAGTGTTTTCTTAATTTCACTTTCAGATTTTTCATCATTAGTGTATAAGAATGCTAGAGAATTCTGTGCATCAATTTTGTATACTGCTACTTCTCCAAATTCATTGATTAGCTCTAGTAGTTTTCTGGTAGCATCTTTAGGATTCTCTATGTATAGTATCATGTCATCTGCAAACAGTGACAGCTTTATTTCTTCTTTTCCTATTTGGATTCCTTTTATATCTTTTTCTTCTCTGCTTGCTGTGGCTAAAACTTCCAAAACTATGTTGAGTAATAGTGGTGAGAGTGGGCAACCTTGGCTTGTTCCTGATCTTAGTGGAAATGGTTTCAGTTTTTCAACATTCAGGACGATGTTGACTGTAGGTTTGTCATATATGGCCTTTATTATGTTGAGGAAAGTTCCCTCTATGCCTACCTTCTGCAGGGTTTTTATCATAAATGGGTGTTGAATTTTGTCGAAAGCTTTCTCTGCATCGATTGAGATGATCATATGGTTTTTCTCCTTCAATTTGTTAATATGGTGTTTCACGTGATTGATTTGCATTTATTGAAGAATCCTTGCATTCCTGGGATAAACCCCACTTGATCATGGTGTATAATCCTTTTAATGTGCTGTTGGATTCTGTTTGCTAGTATTTTGTTGAGGATTTTTGCATCTATGTTCATCAGTGATACTGGCCTGTAGTTTTCTTTCTTTGTGACATCTTTGTCTGGTTTTGGTATCAGGGTGATGGTGGCCTCATAGAATGCATTTGGGAGTGTTCCTCCCTCTGCTATATTTTGGAAGAGTTTGAGAAGGATAGGTGTTAGTTGTTCTCTAATTGTTTGATAGAATTCCCCTGTGAAGCCATGTGGTCCTGGGCTTTTGTTTGTTGGAAGATTTTTAATCACAGTTTCAATTTCAGTGCTTGGATTGGTCTGTTCATATTTTCTATTTCTTCCTGGTTTAGTATCAAAGGTTGTGCATTTCTAAGAATTTTTCCATTTCTTCCAGGTTGTCCATTTTATTGGCATAGAGTTGCTTGTAGTAATCTCTCATGTTCCTTTGTATTTCTGCAGTGTGAGTTGTTACTTCTCCTTTTTCATTTCTAATTCTATTGATTTGAGTCTTCTCCCTTTTTTTCTTGATGAGTCTGGCTAATGGTTTATCAATTTTGTTTATCTTCTCAAAGAACCAGCTTTTAGTTTTCTTGATCTTTGCTATCATTTACTTCATTTCTTTTTGATTTATTTCTGATCTTATCTTTATGATTTCTTTCCTTCTGCTAACTTTGGGGTTATTTTGTTCTTCTTTCTCTAATTGCTTTAGGTGTAAGATTAGGTTTTTTATTTGACATGTTTCTTGTTTCTTAAGGTAGGACTGTACTTCTATAAACTTCCCTCTTAGAACTGCTTTTGCTGCATCCCATAGGTTTTGGTTCGTCATGTTTTCAATGTCATTTGTTTCTAGGTATTTTTTTATTTCCTCTTTGATTTCTTCTGTGATCTCTTGGTTATTAAGTAGTCTATTGCTTAGCCTCCATGTGTTTGTATTTTTTGCAGATTTTTTCCTGTAACTGATATCTAGTCTCATAGCGTTGTGGTCGGAAAAGATACTTGATACAATTTCAATTTTCTTAAATTTACTAAGGCTTGATTTGTGACCCAAGATATGATATATTCTGGAGAATGTTCCATGAGCACTTGAGAAGAATGTGTATTCTGTTGTTTTTGGATGAAATGTCCTATAAATATCAATTAAGTCCATCTTGTATAATGTATCATTTAAAGCTTGTGTTTCCTCATTTATTTCACTTTGGATGATCTGTCCATTGGTGAAAGTGGGGTGTTAAAGTCCCCTACTATGATTGTGTTACTGTCGATTTCCCCTTTTATGGCTGTTAGTATTTGCCTTATGTATTCAGGTGCTCCTATGTTGGGTGCATAAATATTTACAATTGTTATATCTTCTTCTTGGATCGATCCCTTGATCATTAGGTAGTGTCCTGGTTTGTCTCTTGTAATAGTCTTTATTTTCAAGTCCATTTTGTCTGATATGAGAATTGCTACTCCAGCTTTCTTTTGATCTCCATTTGCATGGAATATCTTTTTCCATCCCCTCACTTTCAGTCTGTATGTGTCTCTAGGTCTGACGTGGGTCTCTTGTAGACAGCATATATAGGGGTCTTATGTTTTTATCCATTCAGCCAGTCTATGTCTTTTGGTTGGAGCATTTAATCCATTTACATTTAAGGTAATTATTGATATGTATATTCCTATTACCATTTTCTTAATTGTTTTGGGTTTGTTATTGTAGGTCTTTTCCTTTACTTGTGCTTCCTAACTAGAGAAGTTCCTTTAGTATTTGTTGTAAAAGCTGGTTTGGTGATGCTGAATTCTCTTAGCTTTTGCTTGTCTGTAAAGATTTTAATTTGTCCATCAAACCTGATTGAGATCCTTGCTGGGTAGAGTAATCTTGGTTGTAGGTTTTTCTCCTTCATCACTTTAAATATGTCCTGCCGCTCCCTTCTGGCTTGCAGAGGTTTTACTGAAAGATCAGCTGTTAACCTGATGGGGATTCCCTTGAGTGTTATTTGTTGTTTTTCCCTTGCTGCTTTTAATATGTTTTCTTTGTATTTAATTTTTGATAGTTTGATTAATATGTGTCTTGGTGTGTTTCTCCTTGGATTTATCCTGTATGGGACTCTCTGTGCTTCCTGGACTTGATTTACTATTTCCTTTCCCATATTAGGGAAGTTTTCAAGTATAATCTCTTCAAATATTTTCTCAGTCCCTTTCTTATTCTCTTCTTCTTCTGGGGCCCCTATAATTTGAATGTTGGTGCATTTAATGTTGTCCCAAAGGTCTCTGAGACTGTCCTCAGTTCTTTTCATTCTTTTTTCTTTATTCTGCTCTGCAGTGGTTATTTCCACTCTTTTATCTTCCAGGTCACTTATCCGTTTTTCTGCCTCAGTTATTCTGCTATTGATCCCTTCTAGAGAATTTTAAATTTCATTTATTGTGTTGTTCATCATTGTTTGTTTGCTCTTTAGTTCTTTTAGGTCCTTGTTAAACATTTCTTGTATTTTCTGTATTCTATTTCCAAGATTTTGGATCATCTTTACTATCATTATTCTGAATTCTTTTTCAGGTAGACTACCTGTTTCCTCTTCATTTGTTAGGTCTGGTGGGTTTTTGCCTTGCTCCTTCATCTGTTGTGTGTTTTTCTGTCTTCTCATTTTGCTTAACTTACTGTGTTTGGGGTCTCCTTTTCACAGGCTGCAGGTTCGTAGTTCCCATTGTTTTTGGTGTCTGTCCCCAGTGGCTAAGGTTGTTTCAGTGGGTTCTGTAGGCTTCCTGGTGGAGGGGACTAGTGCCTGTGTTCTGGTGGATGAGGCTGTATCTTGTCTTTCTGGTGACAGGACCATGTCTGGTGGTGTGTTTTGGGGTGTCTGTGGCCTTATTATGATTTTAGGCAGCCTCTCTGCTAATGGATGTGGTTGTGTTCCTGTCTTGCTAGTTGTTTGGCATAGGGTGTCCAGCACTGTAGCTTGCTGGTCGTTGAGTGAAGCTGGGACTTGGCGTTGAGATGGAGATCGCTGGGAGATTTTCGCCGTTTGATATTACGTGGAGCTGGGAGGTCTCTTGTGGGCCAGTGTCATGAAGTTGGCTCTCCCATCTCAGAGGCACAGCCCTGATGCCTGGCTGGAGCACCAAGAGCCTTTCATCCACACGGCTCAGAGTAAAAGGGAGAAAAAATAGAAAGAAAGAAAGAAGATAAAATGAAATAAAGTAAAATAAAATAAAGTTATTAAAATAAAAATTATTTATTAAGAAAAAAAATTTTAAAGTAAAAAAAAACAAACAATAAAATGGACAGACAGAACCCTAGGACAAATGGTAAAAGCAAAGCTATACAGACAAAATCACACACAGAAGCATACACATACACATTCACAAAAAGAGAAAAAGGGGGAAAAAAAAAAAATATATATATATATATATATATATATATATATATATATATGTTTGCTACCAAAGTCCACCTCCTCAATTTGGGATGATTCGTTGTCTATTCAGGTATTCCACAGATGCAGGTACATCAAGTTGATTGTGGAGATTTAATCAGCTGCTCCTGAGGCTGCTGGGAGAGATTTCCCTTTCTCTTCTTTGTTCGCACAGCTCCTGGGGTTCAGCTTTGGATTTGGACCCGCCTCTGCATGTAGGTCGCCTGAGGGCGTCTGTTCTTCGCTCACACAGGACGGGGTTAAAGGAGCAGCTGATTCGGGGGCTCTGGCTCACTCAGGCCGGGGGAGGGAGGGGCACTGATGCGGGGTGAGCCTGCGGCGGCAGAGGCCAGCGTGACGTTGCACCAGCCCGAGGCGCGCCGTGTGTTCTCCCGGGGAAGTTGTCCCTGGATCACGGGACCCTGGCAGTGGCGGGCTGCACAGGCTCCTGGTAGGGGAGGTGTGGAGAGTGACCCATGTTTGCACACAGGCTTCTTGGTGGCGGCAGTAACAGCCTTAGCATCTCATGCCCGTCTCTGGGGTCCGTGCTGATAGCCGCAGCTCGTGCCCGTCTGTGGAGCTCCTTGAAGCGGCGCTGTTCATCCCCTCTCCTCGCGCACCAGGAAACAGAGAGGCAAGAAAAAGTCTCTTGTCTCTTTGGCAGCTCCAGACTTTCCCGGACTCCCTCCCGGCTAGCTGTGGCACACTAGTCCCCTTCAGGGTGTGTTCACGTAGCCAACCCCAGTCCTCTCCCTGCGATCCGACTGAAGCCTGAGCCTCAGCTCCCAGCCCCCGCCCGCCCCGGCGGGTGAGCAGACAAGCCTCTCGGGCTGGTGAGTGCTGCTCGGCACCGATCCTTTGTGCGGGAATCTCCGCTTTGCCCTCCGCACCCCTGTTGCTGCGCTCTCCTCCGTGGCTCCGAAGCTCCCCCCCCGACCCCCGCCACCCCCGTCTCCACCCGCGAAGGGGCTTCCTAGTGTGTGCAAACCCTTCCTCCTTCACAGCTCCCTCCCACTGGTGCAGGTCCCATCCCTATTATTTGTCTCTGTTTTTTCTTTTTTCTTTTGCCCTACCCAGGTACATGGGGAGTTTCTTGCCTTTTGGGAGGTCTGAGGTCTTCTTCCAGCGTTCTGTAGGTGGTCTATAGGAGCTGTTTCACATGTAGATGTATTTCTGATGTATTTGTGGAGAGGAAGGTGATCTCTGCGTCTTTTTCTTCCACCATCTTGAAGCTCCTCTCCAGAATCTATTAGGTTTTGTGTTTGTTGATGTGGGAAATCTTCAGGCAGAAGTCTGAGGGTCAGACGAGGTTCAGCAATCAAGGCACTGAACAGAATCTGCCATGGTCAGCTTGTGTCAAAATTGTGAAATAGGAGTTTGCCTCTGTTAGAGCTCCATCCATATGCCCAATATTTAAAATTCTTCTTTGAGTAATTTTTGTGGTCTCTCCTTTCCTGATATTCTTTGTAGTTAAGTAGCCTAGCGCTTCCTCCAGGGGGGCTTATCTTGGACAGTCCAGCCCAATGAAAACATTTCTCTGAGCAAGAAAAATATCACAGGTCTCAGTTCTCAACACAAAAGAACCATGACACTGTTTGTTCTTGTGCTACAGACACAAGTCTTTGATCTTTTGCAAAATATTCATTTTTTATTGATATATTCTAATAACTCAGCATGTCCATCCTTCTCATGGCATACATGCTCATTATAGCAGGTACCACATGAAGACAATGCCATAACCCAGATGAACATTTCTGGATAAGAATGTCAGGCTAGCAGGGGAAAGATTAGGCTTTGAGAGTGTGTGTGTGTGTGTGTGTGTGTGTGTGTGTGTGTGTGTGAGAGAGAGAGAGAGAGAGAGAGAAAGAGAGAAAGATGTATGTGTATATGTGTGGCTTCAAAGGCAGCAGCCAAATCTGTAAAAGTATGGAAAAGATTTGTGATATATTTGAAGTGAAAATTAAAAAGCTCATTCCTCCAACTCATTCTACTTGATTTTTTTTTGATAGAATGAATAGTATTGTAAAGTAAAATCTGAAATCATCAATGTCATAAAAGGGAAAATGTCTATTTTATTTACATAATTTTCTATTCAAAGCAAAAATAGTTAATAAATACTTAAATTTCATGTTTTGGGGACAAATTAGTTATACTGAGGTCCGTGATGCATGAAACAATCAAAATGTTCAAAATAAAGCTCAATGATGTACAAAGTAAATGACTAATGATGAAGAATTTGTGTACTTGCTATATTATTTCATTCTGAAATAGAGTTTAGCTATAATAAGTAAATCAAAGAGTAAAAGATTATTTTAGTATTAAGATTAATTAAATATGTGTATTATTAGTCTAAAATGAATCTAGAACACCTAATCCTCACCATTAAACTGGCAGTAATTTCTAGGTCTGCCTTGACACTAACTTACAGTTTGACATAGTGAAGTCACATATTTTCCACATTTCTTTAGTTATTTTTAAAGTTATTTTACCTCACTGGTTAATTTTTAAAATTTATTAATCTCTAATAATTTTGCATTCTTTTGTTCTCTGGCCAACTATGTTTTATTAGTAGAGAAATTTAAAATGCTCAGCTCAAAGAGCTGGGGTTTCACTTGCCACTAACCCTTCAAAGGTTTTTATTGACATAAGCATCCCATCTGGAACTTATTCCAGTCTAGACTCCTCCCTACTACATCTGCTTATGTGCTTAAATCAGAATTAAAGATCTTGTTGTTAGTTACTTTTCTCCTATTTCATTTTTCATCAATATTTTAATCTAAGTTTAATAGCATGAAATATTGGGGCATATTTTGGAGGAAACATGTTTCTAAATGGGTTTAGACAAAAAGATATTAATGGCACATTATTCGTGGTTGTTTTTTTTTCTGTGCATGGCATTCAAAAATAAATCTGTGAAAATGTTTTTCCATGTGAAACACAATGCCATTAAAAAAATCATATTACTGAAACCAGAAGATTGAGTTGGGTGAAGTCACTCTCTCCTCACAGTGTTATATTCACAGATAAACCTCAGTCAACTTATATATTAAGTGATAAATAAGGTATTGCAACATATTGTATTCCCAAGTGATGTTTAACGATACTACAGGGGAAGTATTATGGTGTTAATGATATGAAAGACCTATTTTCAAATCTGGTTCAAATCAACAGTTTTCTTCCCCCTATCCACGAAAGTTCAAAACCTTTTTATACCCCTAAAAATGATGATTCTAACAAAGAACTTGAGTCTAACAGGTGTTGGGCACACAAAAATACAGATTTCAAAAAAAAGAATATTGTTAGTTGGTTAATTATAGTAATGAAATCCTCTGATTAATAAGGCAGAAAGCTACAGCATATAAACAAAGATGAAGACCTATGGATGTTCAGCAAAATAATTTTGATTCAGGGAATATTATACGAGATAAAAGCAACATTGCCACCCGACCCCGACTCCAAGAGAGGACCAGTTTGTAGCTTTCATAAAGCTTGCTCTCTTCACACCCTGGTTCCAGTGTCATCACAGAAGAAAAACTAAAAACTTTAAAGCTGAATGAATATACTTGATTTTATTTCATAAAACAACCATGGTAGATGGCATATAAAAATACTATGGTACCCAGAATAATCTTCTTCTTCTCAATTTATCTTTGTTACCTCTATAAAATATTGACATAAAAAAAGTCATTCAGGTATTGTTATAGAAACTATTTGTAAGAACCAAATTTAACCAATCATTAGAATCAAGATTTTTTTTCTTAGAGTAAGCAAAATCGAGAAAGCAACCACTCGCATCCCAACAACACCCCTACTCACTATCATAAGAGACATACCACAAATATAATTCTATTTGATTGTATTATACATTGCAATTCTATTTTATTTGTTTACATGAAAATAGGTATAATTTACCCTGTGTTAACTGTCAAATGTAGGTATTCTCCCTGCTTTATATCCGGGTAGGACTGTGAATATATCTTGAACTTTATTAGTAGAAGGAAAGCGTGCCATGCTATTTATTTCTCCAACTTTGGAGAAATATATATTTCTGATATTTGAAATCTATTTCAATGCCAAAATTGACCATATCATTGACCAAATGGGCAATTAGTCAAGAAGTCCACATTTGGACCACAAGTAGAATCAATTTCAAAGAACTGATTAAACCACAAAGTAGCAGCGCTGTCCTCAAAGATAAATATACTAAATTGAAATGGGAAAAAAAATGAACCCAAAGCAATTCCACATAATATCTTTTCATTTACAGTTGATGTGGACAGTTTCTCAACAATGCTATATTGCCTAAAGCAGATTAAACATGTTGGATTTAAAATTTGAAAATAGATAATACTCAGTTGCCCACTCAGAATTACAGGCTCTAAGTGGGTATCAAAAGGCTAGAGAAATAGGGGCTGAGAGACGAGAAAGGAAAAGATCTATTTTAAACGCTTGGCAATGGCATATTTCAAAAAGGCAAAGAATAGATAAAAAGGAAGTTATAAAAAGAGAAGCGCTAAACAGTCAGACAAGTGAACATGGGTTATGAAAATAATGAGAATTGGAGACAGAAAGCCTTGAGGAGTAAGTGAAGATCTTGTATGCCTCCACTGTGATTCTAATCTGTACTTCAAGTTGTGCCCTGAGGGGAAAGAGATTTGTTTTTGCTTTTTTTTTTTTTTTTTTAATTGGAGTATAGTTGCTTTACAATATTGTGTTAGTTTATACTGTACATCAGAGTGAATCAGCTATATGTATACATATATCCCCTCTTTTTAGGATTTCCTTCTCATTTAGGTCACCACAGAACGTTGAGTAGAGTTCCCTGTGCTATACAGTAGGTTCTCATTAGTTATCTATTTTATACATAGTATCAATAGTGTATATATGTCAATCTCAGTCTTCCGATTCATCCTATTCCCACCTTCCCCCTTGGTATCCATGTTTTTGTTCTCTATGTCTGTGTCTCTATTTCTAATAAGATCATCTATACCAATTTTTCAGATTCCACATATATGTGTTAATATACTATATTTGTCTTTCTGTGTCTGACTTACTTCAGTCTGTATGGCAGTCTCTAGATCCATCCATGTCTCTACAAATGACCCAATTTCGTTCCTTTTCATGGCTGAGTAATATTCCATTGTAAATATGTACCACATCTTCTTTATCTATTCCTCTGTTGATGGAAATTTAGGTTGCTTCTATGACCTGGCTATTGTAAATAGTGCTGCAGTGAACTTTGGGGTGCATGTGTAGTGCTGGGAAAACTGGACAGCTACATGTACAAGAATGAAATTAGAACACTCCCTAACACCATACACAAAAATGAACTCAAAATGGATTAAAGACCTAAATGTAAGGCCAGACACTATAAAACTGTTAGAGGAAAACATAGACAGAACACTATCTGACATAAATTGCAGCAAGATCTTTTTTGACCCACCTCCTAGAGTAATGAGAATAACAACAAAAATAAACAAATGGGACCTAATTAAACTTAAACAGCAAAGGAAACTGTAAACAAGATGAAAAGACAACCCTCAGAATGGGAGAAAATATTTGCAAATGAAGCAACTGACAAAAGATTAATCTCCAAAATATACAAAGAGCTCATGCAGCTCAATATCAAAAAAAAAAAAAAAACAGAAAAAACAACCCAACCAAAAATGGGTGGAAAACCTAAATAGACATTTCTCCAGAGAAGACATACAGATGGTCAACAAATACATGAAAAGATGCTCAACATCACTAGTTATTAGAGAAATGCAAATCAGAACTACAATGAGGTATCACCTTATACTGGTCAGAATCACCATCATTAAAAAATCTACAAACAGTAAATGCTGGAGTGGGTGTGGAGAAAATGGCACCCTCATGCATTGTTGGTGGGAATGTAAATTGATACAGTCACTATGGAGAACAATTTGGAGATTTCTTAAAAATCTAAAAAAAGAACTACCATATGACCCAGCAATCCCACTACTGGGCATATACCTAGAGAAAACCATAATTCACAGAGATTTGTTTATGGAATAGGGCAGATCTAGTGTTCAGTCCCAAATGTAGTGTTAACTATGTAATTTGATTCAAGTTACTTCTCAGAGCCCCTATTTTCTTTTATGCAAAATGAGGACAATAATTTTTACCTCTTAGAATTAAGATGAAGGTGTAACATCATAATATATGTGTGAATACAAGAGTTTGGAATGTGGTAGACACACATACTTGTTTATTTCCTCCATTTTCCATCTAAAGGGGGAGATCTGCATTCTCTCCAGTTTTTTATCTCAATGCTTTACATCATCATGAAATAAATATCACACTGGAATATATATCATATCAGAAGTCTGAAAATGTCACCTCAGCTTCACCAGTTTCCAACATGGGACATATCTGGCATAAAGTGCTTTTCATTTGGAAAGTTGTATTATAAACATAGCACCCCAAAAGCTTCTGTTTGTACTTGGGAAACAAAAATATAGGATAGGATAATAATAATTATTGAATTAAACTGTGTTTGTTAAATAAAAATGATACAATGCACAGTTCACAAATATCAGTAAACAATAAATAAAATAACCCTATGTAGGCTACTTTGAACCAATTCAACAAAGTTCCTTTAGCACGTACTATGAAAAAGGTGCTATAATAGATGATATAGAGATGAACTCAACATTTTTATCTTCTAGGAGCTTAAAAGCTGCTAGGAAACAGAAGAATTGTGCATGGCTAAATATTACATGGTTAAATGCGAAAGCTCAGGAAAATGGGCCACTGTGCCAGACTGATTAGTATCCCTGTCTGTTCAATCTGTCAGTAGAATTTACCAAATGCCTGCTTTGTGCAAGCAATGGTACAAGGACATTGTCTCCTTTATCATCAGGGCCAGGCTTAGGTCTGCTTCTGGACTTAGAACTGCTTCTTTTTGGCTGTGTTGGACTTTTCTTAAGTCACACAAGGAGGACTTTCACCTGTGTCTATTTAGATTTTTATGTATGTGTGTTGCTCTCTGAAGCTCTCATTTAATTTTTCAAAAGAAAATACCAAAGGAAGTGATAGATTAAATCTACCCTCAAAGAGCCAACCAGTTGTGGGTAAATTGAATTTCACAAGCTGTTAGTTTGTGCTACTCCATGTTGTAAAATGAGTTGGAAAAGTATTAACATGACCAATTGAAGCCAGTGGAACTATGTTATGACCATGTAGATGATGACACTTACCCTATCCATCTCAAATAACAAGTTAGTAATGAGCCTTTTTTTGTAATTTAAGCCCTCAGAGAGCCTCTTGTGTGTGCCCATCCCTCCACAGAGTTTGCAGTAGCAGACCAAGCACTGGTGATCATGATAATTTGTGACAAAGCTATGACAGAGGCAAAGAAAGGGGATTGTTATAGGTGCTTACTGATTTCCAGGTACTTTTATATGTATTACTTCACTTAATTCTCATGACAACTATGTGAATTAAGAATTATCAATATTTCTTAGTAATACAATTTAGAAAAAGAGAGATTAAATGACACCATCAAGACCACATTGCTAGGTGCAAACAGAATCAATTTCCCATCTTCACTACAGCAGTTTCCAAAAATTCCCTGATTAAAAAAATCCTCATGGGTACAGTTTAAAATTCTCAGGCTTCTTCTTTGGAAATTCTGATTTGATATTTCTGGAGTAAGGCCAGGAAGCTCAGATTTTAACAAAATTCATTGTAGGTTTTTTTTTTTTAATCACCAGGCAAGTTTTGGAAATATTGCATCATGTCATGATGTGGAGTTGACCTCAGACATCCCTTTTTATGAGCCTTTTATTTACTCTGTGGCCCCTTACTCTCCACCCCTTTTGGAGTAGTCCCTTAGGACTCTCATGTCAAAATCTACTGCCTGGGAAATGGTTTTATATCAGTCATTGGCACCTGAGTATGAATTTAATTTATAGTGTTTCCTCTCCTGGGGAGTCTGCATTTTTAGCTTTAGCTCAGGATGTAGGAGGAAAAGGTTTTGCCTTATGGTTAAAGAATGAAATATTCAGAAAACTGGCAGTTAAGGAATGTGGGAGGAATGAATAAGGAGCTATTTTAGGACACTTGAAATCAGCAGAGGAAAGGCAACCTTCTAGCCCTATGTTTAAAACTGTTTTGAGTTAAATTGAGGATGTGAAGAATGACTATATGAATATAACATTTTTTGTAGGAACTCGGGTGTTCGCTTGGAATTTATACTTTAAAATGATTGTGACTAAAAATGTAATGGAAAAGAAGAAAGTCATGATGCTGTCAGGAGAAAGCACAGAGATTTCCCCATGAATACACTGCTTACTCATTAGCTGCCAGAAGCAAACATATTTCTGGTATAGTGCGAAACTCACCAGTTGAAATGATAAACGGGTCTTTTGGTTTACGGTGAAGCATTTATCAGCTGAAGTGTTTTCATTTGCCAGTGTAATAAGGGACATTATCCCTTGGGTTTTGTAAATCAATAAGTTGCTTATCTTTCCTGCAACCTATGTAGTAATGCTAGATATACTTATAAAAACAAAACAGTGATAGGATAAAATTTGCTTTGATGTAGTATGCAAATACTGTAGCGATAAGCTGAAAAAATGTAGGAAGTTGGAAAGCTCACATTCAGGCCTAGTAATAAACCATAAGTGCCATAGCAGACCAGAAAGACAGATATTTTGTTACTGCAGATACCGTAGTTCATGTTATGAAGTAACATGTTCTGTAGCTCTTTTTTCTTGTTATATTATACTACTAGTGATACATGGAAAATGGAAAGCCATAACACCCAGCACGCAGTATACTGAAAAATAGTTATGTGTTGTTGATGTACGCTGATACTGTGGTCATAAAAATCCAATTAATTATTTATTTCTAAGGGTAATAATATGGTTGATATATAAATAAGTAAAATTTCTATTTAACAGAATGACAGTTATTTGGAGGTTGATTTCCTAAAGTCTGCAGTGAGACTGCCTGCATTATACTCCTGGATTCACATACTAACTAATGTCCTACAGATAATTATTTAACCTCTGTGTGTCTTATTTTCCATTTCTGTAAAATAAGAACAAAAAGGTACACATTTCATATTTGCTGTGTTTATTAAATGAGACATGGAGAATATAGTTAACTAGTTAGTTCATGTGTTTGTTCATTTGTTGGTTAGTTACTTGGAGTCCCAAAGGAAATATATCTGGCACATTCAAATGAAATAATTGAGATTATTATCAAGGGGATTAGTAACAAAGATGTGGGTGGAGTTTGGAGGAATCACAAGGAATAGTACAGGACTCTGAACAAATAGCAGCAGTGCTGTCGCTACCCTAAGGCTCAAAGAGACAAGAAGAGGAAGGAGGTTCTGGAACCTTGAAGGAGAGTTATGCTTATTAGAGAGGAGCAGTGGCCTTTTGCCAAGGGACAGTCAGCCTATGCACTGTGAGATAGTTTTGGAAAGGAAACTGATGGTTATTGAGTACCTGTTGTGTTCCAAAAAGATAAGATTTATTCTGGTTGCTTAGGTCAGTGGTTCTCAAGTTTTGAGATCCCAGGATCCTTTCAAGCTCTTAGAAATTATTGAGAACTTCAAAGAACTTTTATGTACGCAAAGTTATATCTCTTGATATTTATGATCTTGGAAATTAAAACATAATTTTTTTCAAACTGTGTATTAATTTATTTAAACATAATAATAAACTCAGGGATTAGCATACTTTTTCTGTAAAGGGACAGATAGTAAATACTTTTGGCTTTATGGACCGTAAAGTCTCTCTTGTAACTACTCAACTCTGCTATTGTACTGCCAAAGCAGCCATAGACAATATGTAATGAGTATGACTGTATTCCAAAGAAAACTTTACAAAAAAAAGCAGGCAGGCTAGATGTAGCCTTAAGACTGGATTTGGTCCAGGAACTATAATTTGGCAACTCCTGATAAAGCCACTAACATAAACCTATTAACATGTTAAACCTGTTAATATAATTGACATATGTTTTATGATAAACATTTTTCAATATTGTGGGAAAAGAAACATTGTTTCTCATTTTTGTTAATCTAATGTCTTCTTTATTAAGAGAGTTGGATTCTCATATCTGCTTCTGCATTAATTTTATTACAATGTTGTTTTGGTTGAAATACATAAAGAAGATTCAGCGTTATCTGAATATATAGTTAGAAATGTGAAGAATATTTTAATAACCTTGAGATAATTGTGAATATTCTTCTTTGATAATACATCAAAACTCAACTAGTAGTTATTTTTAAATAGTTGCAATGTGGAATCTAATACAACAACAATATGCATTGAATATTTTTTTTTTTGCATTGAATATTTTTTATGTTAAGACTACTTGTTATTCTTTTATGTTAAATTATTAAGTAACATCATGCATTGGTCGTTTAAAAAATGTTCACTGTAGTGATGCAGAGCTTCCAAATGTGACACATTTCATTGTACAATATTTTGAAAATCACATTTATGGATCTCACCATTTATCTCATCAGAAAAATCTTTATTGAGAAGGTGTCAAGCTCACAGTTTTCCAATATTCTAATTTTTGCTTGAAAACTCTAATTTTATTACTGACAACAAATACTGTCCATGGTTTTCCCTGAAGTGACAGTCTCACTTTGTTTTTTTCAAGACCATATCTGCCAAAAGCCTGATTTTGAATAACCGTGGTTTGTTAAGTCAGTTCTTCTTTCAAGTAAAAATATTCCATGAATAAAGCAGTTAATTCAGTTTGTACATCATACAGTTGCTTAATTGCTGTTCCTCAAGACAGTCTTCAAACTTGGGTATCCAAGAAGCGTTTTTAATTGTAGTTATCATTTTATCACACAGAATATATATTTTTTAATTTACTTAAGGATAGAAACTTAAAACTTTATTAATTTTTATTGCTTCATCAAAACCATAGTGATAAAAACTAGTATAGTTGGGTGTTATTGCCTTGATTTGTGATAAGGCAACAGCAGTTTTACTCACCATTGTTTTTTGTACCAGCAGTGCAAATATCAACACAGTAAAAAGGTAAATAATATTTTAGCATTATTATAAAAATACTTTTGGCCTCACATTCTCCTTAAAGGTGTCCTGGGTAACCCCAAGTGTCCATATACCATACTCTAAGAACCATTGTCCTACATTTTACAAATGAGATGCCAGAAAAAGTAAAAAATTAGTTTGGTGTCAAAAATTCAAATAATTTGTTTATGGCAGAATCAACACAAGACTATATCTCTTAACTGTAACTGAGAGGTCTGTCCAGAGCACTCAGTTATCTCATTTGTGTACTAAGAAGTCTTATAAATACTTGTCTTCCTTACCTAGGAAGGTTGTTGTAAGGGTAAAAAAGGGAAGGGACTTTGAAAATTTTATATCCTTACTCATTTTCAAGGTTCTAATAATATATCTCTGTCTTAATACTTCTACTCACTGCTTTTTTTTCTTCTGAAACATGAGTTTACCACTCTGGGAACAGATATAGGACTCTATTAGGTATGGCTATAGAAGGACAAAGCAGTAAAACAATTCAGTTAATCCAGAAAATCAGGTGGTTTGTTGTCAATTGACAAAGATGCATAGTTAATTTATGTTTTTACTCTGCAATTCTTTATCTTCTTATGATTAGGCATTGTTCTTCCAACTACCAAATGCAATAATGAGTTTGCAAGATGCATTGCTTATGCTTTTCAAAGGTGTTTTAGAAGTGTTAAGTAACATTTCAGAATTAAAGAAAAATGTTTCCATTTTTGATTGTGAGTAGTTACTTTTATGTGTCAACTTTCCTGGACCATGGCATGCCCAGATATTTGGTTAATACTACTCTGTCTTTGTAAGAATGTTTTTGGATGAGATTAACATCGGAATTGGCAGAAAAATTGCCCTCCCTAACGTGGGTGGCTCTCTTCCAATCAACTGAAGGCCTGAATAGAACAAAAAAGGCCCAGTAGGAGGGAACTTTGCTGGCCTGACTACTTGAGCTAGGACATCAGTCTTTTCTTGCCATCGGACTGGAACTCACACCATTGGCTTTCCTGGTTCTCAGGCCTTCAGACTCTGGAACTTATACCATTTGCTCTTCTGAGTCTGCACTTTGTTATATATACTGTGAATATATTACAATAATAAGGGTTAAGTTAGGGAACTGGATTGGCTGAGAGCTATTTTTATTGTGTACTCTTAAATTTTTATATATTTCTGACTATTTCTTATATGCAGAATAAAAAAGATAGAAGTTGTTAATAAGAATTGAGGAGGGTCATAAACAAAAAGCTATAATAAATAATTTGTCAAATATTTAACACTAATCAGGTTATTTTAATCAAAATTTATGCCATTCCCTAAGTATAGTGTATTTGTGAAGAAAATTTGTCGGGAGTGATTGAATGTCAGGTAGAGTGTGCTTATATATCTCAAAATTGTTATTTAATTTGAGCTTATTAATGGGACATACTACTCTTATTTATGTTACCAGCACAATTGGTGATGATATTTTTTCCTTTCTTTGAGTATACGTTACTGAAACCCTTGGGATTCATATGTGGTCATTTGGCCAGAGCTAGAGGCAATCAACATTCATTTACATAGGTCAAGAAAAAATTATTGCTGGTTTCCAAAATAAGCATCATAGTGTGATGACTAAAATTTGTTGCTGTTGAGACTTGATACGTATTTATATCATATCACATATATATTCTGATTACTTGGGGTCCTCTACAATATCAACAGGAGTTTTAGTTGCAATGGATTTGAGGAATTCACTCAGTACAAGAAGCCAGGGTAGATCCCAGGCATTGGAATAAGGAGAGCACCTATAAGTTTAAATTCCATGAGTCTTCTATAAATTAGCCTGTATTTAAGACCAATTTAGTGAATCTATCATTTTACTTTCTTATATTTTCTTATGAAAAGTTTTAGTGTTTTGAATAGTAAATTGGTCTATTTTTCAAAATGAGAAGGCATTACTGTTTCTTTAACTTTACTTTTATAAGTATAAAAGTAACATCCCATCATAAATATTCTAACATAAGGAAAGGACATAAAAAAACTGCACATATATCCACCATTACAAACATTTATTGATATCATTTGAGTGTTTTCTCCTGAATGCTTCCCTCAGACATTTTCTTTATATAGTTGTAACACAGCACATTATGATAACAGTTCATACATCCCCTTGGTTATAATATCATAAACACATATTATGTGTTTATGATACATGGGCTTACTAACTGTCAGTTTTAATAGATACATAACATTCCACGGGATAGATATATCATAATTTTAAAATTTAATTGTATGTATTCAAATAGAGAAAAAGTTTTTGTGGGAAATGGGAAAAGGAGCATAGATGTTATGAAACAAGTTAGAATATTGATTTATTTCATCTGATTTCTGTTACAGAAGAGGTACAACAAAATAAGTGAGACGCATATAAATGACCCACTGGGCACATGACAAATTCTCTTTGTGTGAAATATAGCTGTAAGGATTAATGGGAGCCAATTCTAATCTCCCAATTCTAACTTGTGAACTCAATTTGACAGAATTAAGAATTTCAGAATACAGTGAAAAAAATAATGTGGGCCATATATCTATTTGCTCAATAAATTGTACTGAGTACCAACTAAATTTAAAATATAATATTGAACTGTCACAGAGAACATCTCCCACGGAGGGGAAATAAAGATCAGACAGATGTTGCCCATAGCGATACATACACAAGAAAGACATGTACATCCACACTCCACACTCACACACATGGAAAGTCTAATTAAAAATGAAGTAACTAGTATACTATGTATGACCTAAGTCATAAAATTGGCTTTCAGGAGAAGAAGAAAAAATTCCCAATGTGTAGTATCTAGGCAAATGTGAGGGGGTTATAAAGAATGACATTTTAACTAAACCTTTGAGGTCTTGAAAAATTTGGATATTGGAGGTATAAGATAGAGGGAAAGTAAGTTCAGACAGAAGAAAAATAATAAAGAATGAATAAAGGTAGGAAAGAAGAAAAATCACAGGGGATATAGGCAGTAAATAAGTTCACAGAGGTTTTAAAAAAGGCAGTACTGCTTTATTAGTGAGTATAATAAAATGATGGTTATAAGAACCTCTTTGATGAAGAAAATGAATGAATGAATGTCTGAATGAATAAATGAAAGAAAATTTAACTTGGGGGAGAAAAAATGGAGATGTTTAGGAATTACAAGAAAGCAATTTAAGAAGTGAGAAAGATGATATCTCCAAAGCAATGAGTATTGACAGTAAATCCCTGATTCCTTCATCAGACTGTAAACTGTTTCATAGCAGAAACTGTCTCTCTTTTTCAATGTTACATCTTCTGTTTAGTAAAGTGTCTGATATATAATAAATTTTTAGTAAATGTTTCTTGAATGAGAATGATATTCAATAAACAATTTATGAAAAACTTCTCAGATATCCACCAATTAGAAGTAAGAACCAACAGAAATATATAATGAAGGACCACATGTTGGAGAAAAAGATAATTAGGATAGAGCAGTGTCATATGATGATTTTAGAAAAAGAACAGTAGAATACAGTGTATAAGATTACAGAAAGAGACCCAAGTTAAGATCCTTGTATTTATCTGGAAGGTTATCTTTAGTTATGTGTAAAACTATATAGTTTCCACAGGAAGATGATGACACAAGCATCAGTAGGATCAATTGATATTAACAATATATTGTAAGTAAGCAATTTCGTGTGAGAAAATATGATATAAATAATGTAAACATATTCATTTTACCATAATGGAATTTCATGTTGGAACTAGAGGACTGAGTGATAATACCTGTAGATTATGGACAAGGGAAGGGCTGCCTTTGACTATCCTCCTCTGGGCCGTTTTGCTGTTCGTGACACGAGACGGACGTTTGCTCTGGTTGTCATCAAAACAGCGGACAAGAAGGCAGCTGGAGCTAGCAAGGTCACCAATTCTGCCCAGAAAGCTCAGAAGGCTAAATGAATATTATCCCCAATACCTGCCACCCGAGTCTTAATCAGTGGTGGAAGAACGGTCTCAGAACTGTTTGTCTCAGTTGGCCATTTAAGTTTAATAGTAAAAGACTGGTTAATGATAACAATACATGGTAAAACCTTCAGAAGGAAAGGAGAATGTTTTGTGGACCATTTGTTTTGTGTGTGGCAGTTTTAAGTTATAAGTTATTAGTTTTTAAAATCAGTACTTTTTAATGGGAACAACTTGACCCAAAATCTGTCACAGAATTTGATACCCATTACAAAAGTTTAATGAGAAACCCACCGGTTATGATACCAGTGACAGCATATTTTATAAGATTTAAAGATTCCTTTGACGAGACATAACGCAATGACAGTAGCTGACGAAGGGCAGAACTTTTTGTTACTTACAGCTCCAAAGGAAAGAGGGCTACCAGCTTGGGCCAAACAGCGGGAGGTTGTACCCAAGGACCCAATAACAGCAAGCTGGAACCATAGTGGGCAGCTTATGTGTAGCAAGTGGGGTGAGGTTAGCTAGGGTTTTCAGGCTCTTTGTCGATTGGCTAATTTGAATAATTTATCTGGCTCCTGATCATAGGGGTTCTCCCTAGTTGTCTGATACCTGACTCTGGGAAGTTTAGGGCTGGTACATAGTCGCCTTGAATGTGAGGTAAATGGTTGGAGTGTAGAATTAATCAGCCACTCAAGAAGAATACTTGACCAGCCTCTCACCAGAGCTTCAAAACTGAGTCAAGACCTGAGCACTATCCGTGAGTCTTCATATAGTCTTATCTCAGAGTATTTCTTTTTCTACACAAATTAGATGATTGTGTTCATTGAGCAACACGCTGCCTGTTGGGAAGATATCTCCTAACCCTGTCTTTCAAAGCCATCCATGAGTAAAGCTGAAGGGCAACCGCAGTATTTTCAGCTTCCACTCATATATTGAGCTGAGCTTCCATGATCCACACCTAGCTTTTTGCCTCATCTGTAAGCTGCTCATAAAGGAACCCTCCTCCAAAATGGCCAAATGTGTGAGCTGCAGAAGAGGCACAGGTACAACTGTGGTGGAAAACATGGGAATTCAAGCTACCTAGTCATGAAACTTGTGTTCTCTGGCTATGTTTGCCTGTAATCCTAGATGTACTCCTTCCATCTTATGAAGGATACTGGTGGAATTGCTCTAATTTATGACTTAGTGGGGCTGAAAGAATCATTTCACGATGGGCAATCTGGCTGCATAACCTCTTGATGACTAACGGCCCGGCACTCCATCTCCATCAGAGCCTGGTTAATGCTAAAATATATTTTCTGTATGGTGTAAAATGATCTGTTACAGATTGCCTTCTCCTGCTCCAGAATCCTATAAGTTTATGTTGTGATTCTTCTATTGGTGCTTGTCATAAATTCCACATGATGTTTTCCCCATAACAAATACCTTTAATGCTATACACTGGGCCAAGCCATATGGTCCACAAGGCACCAGTGTCCTGCATCACAGTCTGAGTATTCTTCAGAGCCATATACATACTTAAACCAGGCAGTCTTTTATATCACTCAGTAAATGGGTTTTGGCAAGATTCCGAAGGGTAGAATCTGGTACCTCAAGAATGTGAAGAGGTCTACTAAGCATTGTACTTTATTTTAAGAGGATGCTCCATAAAGGCCCAGACCAGTGGACCCTAAAAACATTTCCTGATATGACAGGCCTCTGAATCTTTTTAATATTTATCAACACAAGCCCCAACCCTAAAGTGCATGTCTTATCAAGTTTTCCGTTGTACTTGCCACACTTTCTGTAAAGCATTTCCAGTTTTTTGTGGGTCTGATACCCTGGCTGCCACTCTGTCCTTGCCATTTATTTTTATAATTACACTAACTTTGCTTCTGTCATTTAAGTCCCACCACTTGGTTTCTATTATTTTGACATTCCATGATCCCCATGCTATTAGGGGATTAGCATTCCTGAAGTAGCATCTCCTGTCATCAGCTCTGGCCTCCAGAGAAGAGTCACCAGTCAGTTTCTCAAGAAACTCATGACCCTGTCACCAGTACACTCCTGTCAATTTGGTAAATAGAGTGTCTTCTGTATCCTTCCATAGAACACAGTCATTTGCCCTATGTAGTTAGTTTATTTATTTATTTATTTTTACAGTAGGTTCTTTTTGCTTATCTATTTTAAATAAAGCAGTGTGTACATGTCAATCCCACACTCCCAGTCTATCCCTCCCCCCACCACACTTCCACCTGGTAACCATATGTTAATTCTCTAAGTCTGTGAGTCTGTTTCTGTTCTGTAAATAAGTTCATTTGTATCATTTTTCTTTAGATTCCCCATATAAGCAATATCATATATTTGTCTTTCTCTCTCTGACTTACTTCACTTAGTATGATCATCTCCAAGTCCATGTTGCTGCAAATGGCATTATTTAATTCTTTTTAATGGCTGAATAATATTCCATTGTATATATATACCACATCTTTTTTATCCACTCATCTGTCAATGGACCTTCAAGTTGATTCTATGCTTTGGCTATTGTAAACAGTGCTGCAATGAACATTGGGGTGCATGTATCCTTTTGAACCATGTTTTTCTCTGGATATATACTCAGGGGTGGGATTGCTGGATCACATGGTGGCTCTAATTTTAGTGTTTTAAGGAAGCTTCATACTGTTCTCCGTACTGGCTGTACTAATTTACATTCCCACCAACAGTGCAGGAGGGTTCCCTTTTCTCCACACCCTCTCCAGCATTTATTGTTTGTAGATTTTTTGATGATGGCCATTCTGACTGGTGTTAGGTGATATCTCATTGTAGTTTCAACTTGCATTTCTTTAATAATTAGTGATGTTGAGCACCTTATCATGTGCCTCTTGGCCATCTGTATGTCTTCTTTAGAGAAATGTCTATGTAGGTCTTCTGCCCATTTTTTGATTGGGTTGTTTGGGTTTTGGATATTGAGCCACATGAGCTGTTTGTAAATTTTGGAGACTAATCCCTTGTCGGCTGCATCATTTGCAAATATTTTCTCCCATTCTGTGGGTTGTCATTTCATTTTGTTTGTGGTTTCCTTTGCTGTGCAAAAGTTTTTGAGTTTAATTAGGTCCCATTTGTTTATTTTTATTTCCATTATTCTTGGAGATGGATTGAAAAATATATTGCTGCGACTTATGTCAAAGAATGCTCTGCCTATGTTTTCCTCTAAGAGTTTTATAGTATCCGGTCTTACATTTAAGTCTTTAATCCAATTTGAGTTTATTTTTTGGTATGGTGTTAAAGAATGCTCTAGTTTCATTTTTTTACATGTAGCTCTCCAGTTTTCCTAGCAGCATTTATTGAAGAGACTGTCTTTTCTCCATTGTATATTCTGGATCCTTGCATAGAACACAATCATTTGCTGTATGTGGTTTGATACATATGGTATGCCCTTCCCTCTGAGTCTTCTGACCACTTCTTTTCCTGTCTGCCATGGCAGTTCTAGAATTCTTATTCCACTTTGTGTGGGTCTTTGCTTTCTCTAAACCTCTAAGACCATACCAGCAATGTGTTAGTGCCATCTTTCAAGGTCCTTTCCAGAATGTTAACTTATGTATCACTCGAGAGTGCTCCCATATCAGTACACTCTCCTTTATCCAACTTTGTGTTCTGGTCCATCTCCGTGGCTTCTGAGCCCCTAAGAACTAGTCTCTTAGTCACTGCATAGTTGATTAGTCCCATCTAGTTAGTCTCTGTGCTTGACTGTACATATTGTCAAAATCATGCAGCTCCCTCATGATAAAGTCCCTTTCCTCTCTTAACCAAGCACTTCCCCAATAAATTTATACTATGGCTAAGCTTGGTGTTGTGCTCTAGTTTTGTGGGGGTTTTTTGTTTGTTTGTTTGTCTTTTTTAGTTTTTTGGTGGCCAGGAGAAGAGACCGTAAACGGGACACATAATACCTGACTCCATGATGTACCAGAGCTGGTTTGCTCCAGCTAGTGAGAAACAATTGTTAAACATTCCAGGAATTTTGTGAGCCAATTGTTAAAATGTTGGTAGCTTGAAATCAATCATAGTGTGAGCATTTACATTGTGCAAATCAGCAAATGCTACAAATCAGGGCTTTGCTCATTTGTTTGTTTGATTTTGATTGTTAAACATTTACTAGAACACCACTGAGATTAATCATCTTTAGGCAGCAAGAAGTGAGTGACTTGGACAGTCCCAGAAGATTTGAGAGAATCTGAGGATTTATGATTTTTTAGTGCATTCAACCAGATGTCCCCATCCAATGTTTCAGAGCCCCATTACTTCCCTGTCAGGTTTCTGACCTTGGTGTAGTTACTTTTTGGAGGTTGAGAATTCAACCTCTCCTGTAACTCTTCTACTACTATAACTAAGTCCTGGGCCTGTTCTGAAGCTTTTTTGTCCTTTGGCTAAAGGAGATAAAAAAGTATCCTTATTTGTTGCCAAGGCATCTCTCCTGCCAAGTAAGACCAAGAGTTTTAAATTGATGACTGATCATCACCCTAGGCCTTTCATTGTCTTTCTCTAATGTATCAATTGCCCCAGCAACAGCTATATAGTCTTTATGATTACTTTTTTTCAGTATTTCTCAATTTCTTGAGATATTACACCTGCTTTTGCATTTCCTTTCATCACTGTCCCATCCAAGTTTACCATCATTAAAAGTTTTAACAATTCATTTTCCTAATTACCATCCAGTTTCACAACATTATTTTAGAGTTGGCCTCTTAACAATGACTTTGGGCACCAAATGGTATGATTTTCCAGGGAAACAAACATTGAGATTCTGAGATTTGCATGCAGCAGGTTTATTGGGGAGTTATCAAGGAGTTATCTCTGGAATAACCATGTGAGGGAGTGAGGAAAGCAGGATTTGGGAGAGAGAAAAGTTGAATTACAGTGGTAACAGTGACTACCATTAATCCTATGGGGAGCTCTGGAACAGGGATGTTCCTGTAGAACTGCCCTCCATCAAGCAAGGGCCTGGGTGTTTGTATTACCCCATCAATCAGTTCATGAATGAGGATGCCTTTCCCAGGAAGGGACTCAGAAGTGATGCATCAGCAGCCAACATCCTTGGCAGCTGAAAAACTGAGATCCTCAGTCCCAAAGTAGTATTCAGGTGGTTTTCCTCAACATCCACCAGAAAACAAATAATCAAAATGACACTAATTTAAGAATCTTGTTTCATAACACTTGTGTCTTTCATGTTTATTTATAAGAAGTGCTTTGGGACTTCAAACCAATGAGGTTTTAAAAACAACATTTCCCTTTTAGAATTCAAAAAATCTTCACTTCATTAGTTTAAAAAGATAAAGAAAATGGAAGTCATAGAAATAGTACCCCAGGGTATAATAGGGATCTTACAAAATGTCCAATCTTTTGAATAAAGTGAAAATGCCAGAAGATGCTTACTGTAAATCCAGATAGAACCACATAGTGTAGAATGAAGTATTGATATTTGGTGTGTATTAACTATAAGGAGAGATGGAATTCTTAGCTCTTGTATTAACTATAAGGAGAGATGGAATTCTTAGCTCATAATTCTTAGCTCATAACGGCCAATATATTTCCCCTACATAAATAGGTCAGATTAGCCATGGAAATAAGAAATCTGAATAAACTTTTCAAGAGGTTAACATAATCTTTCTGCTATAATTTTAACAGTCATGTATCTCTGAAACAGCATTCATTTCTTATATCAACATTTTCACAATCATGAGTCATACTCCATTAAAAAGAAGCTTGCCAATTTTTTTTTGATCTCCAAAATACCAAATTCAGATTTACTAATTTTACTGAGATGAATAACTCCTTAGAAATTGTAAGCACTTCTCTCCTCAAATCCAGTACCATTCTATTTTGCCATTTACTTATGCCTAGGATTAAATGAGTATTTAATCAAAAAGAGTAGTTGTTGCTGTTTGATACATGAGTAGCAAAAATATAATCCATGTATTTCTTATTGTGTAATTTTTATGTAAGGGAGAAATATTTATTTATTGAAAACACTGTTTAGTTTTACATAAAGTATGTTCTAAGTAATCAAAATATGATGAAATTATTTAGAAAGGTGTGTTTTTTTTAAGAAAATTCACTTCTAACAGAAGTTTTACAAATCTGTAGCTTAGAGACTGTTCTTAATTTGTTAATGAGGAAAGGACATGAGAGACAAGCATATAACTGCAAATATGTAACTAAGAAAATGTTTTTTCTTCCCTTCCCTCCTTCCTTCCCTCCTCCCTCCCTCCATTTCTTTCCTTCTTTCTTTCTTCCTCTCTTTCTTTCTTTCTTTTTCCTTTTCTTTCTTTCTTTCTCAAACAGACTTCACATACTCAATCCTCTTTCAAGGACAGAGAATAACTTCTTTTATAAATACATATATATGTTAATATATTTTTACAGTTACATCTATAATACAACTATATATATATATATACACACACACACACACACACACACATATATATATATATATATATATATATAGTTGGACCTATACTCCAATGGTTTACATTAATTAACTAGGGTAAGTGCACTAATAATTTACCCATTCCCAATAAACATTACCTTATTGGATTAAGTCATTATACAACTTTAGGTTCACCAGAAGAACAAAAACAAGGTGTGATTTTTAAAAACTTTTTCTAAATATGATGTAAGGACAGGGAAATAAAGTTTGAAACCAGAACAATATAAAGAATTGAGGTGTGAGTCTATTAGAACAAAATTTAGTAAACAATGCCTAAGGTATTTTGGTGCTGAACCTGTAAGTTCCTAACTTGCCTGGTTGAGACTATAGACAAGCATGGAAAATTACACTGCCTGAAAATGCATTATGTTAGTAAATAGGAGGGTTAGCTCTCCATCTAAGACAGATGCGAAGGGTTTAAGAACTAGACAGTTGCAGGTAAATGTGTAGGTGTGTTTTAGGAGGTGATACGTGTTCCTGATTTTACAGAATCTCTACTTCCTCTGTAAAAAATGAAGCAATGCCATTTGAGCATCTGAGAGAGATGGTGGCAGGAAGCTGCAGAGGACTTGAAGAAAACTGAATATTTGGAATAACTGTTGATAAGAATGGAGAAGAAACTGTTCCTTGTAAAATAATAATAACTAAAGTTATGAATTATTATACTTAAAATAAAAATAATCAGTAAAATTGAGGGTATATCCAAGATTGAATACCTTAAATGTATACTGTAAGCTATTCTTCCTGATATCTTTTTTTCCTGCAAGAGTGCTGAGTAACCCAAGTTTAACTCAGAGGATACTGTTTTGTCATATTGATGCAGTGGTGATGAATTTCTGAACAAGCAAAGAGACTGAAGTTAAAGGTAACAAATCAATTGAGGCTATGTTAGCTCAGTTTAGAAAAGGTCTAAATAAGGTAAGGAATGAGTGACATTCATATGGAGAGAATAAGACAGAGTAAGAACTTTAAATGACCTATAAACGTTCAAAAAATTAATTTTTTCACTTTAGTTTTAGTATGAAGTGATGAAATATGCAATTAGCTCATGGTACGTATGTATTCTAAAGACCTATTAACCTAAATATTCAATCAACCAGATCATTGTACTCCCTGACCAGTCTAGTTTAACAGGAGTTTGATTTATGCCTCTGCTCAGATACATAGTTTAGAAACCATTTAAATCCAGATCAAATCCTAAGTTTCTTTCCATAATATGAGTCACTGGAACTCTTGAGGTTTATACTTTACACATACAAGAGGGCAATTAGTGAGAAGTCAAAGTAATTGAAAGATGATCTACATTTAAATAACAAATACATTACTGCTGAATTCTGTTTGAATTTATTCCATTAATTATCAGAGTCACTATGCCTCCCCTTCCAAATATTTTCTAATTCAAAGTTATTACTCTCATAAAGGTGAGTTTGATGAGATCTTATCAGGTTATAGATAGGCCAATCTTTCATGAAAATGACTGGTTTTATATATTGTTCCATCTCATGTTACTCTCTTCTCTATAATAATAATACTAACATTTATTAAATAGTTGGTATGTGCCAGATACAGTGCCAAGCATGTAGCAAGTATTTTATCTAATTTAAACATCACATAAGGATTATTATTAAATGTTTTTACATGAAGAAACTAAGTTTAGGAGAGATTAAATAACTTGCCATGAATCATGTAGCTGATAATCACTTCCCTTATCTAAACAGTTCTGTCTGATTCTAGAATCCAAGATTTAAAAATTCTGCAATTCCACCCACATCTCACTCCTTCCACATATGCTTCAGTGTCTCCACTGGCACTTGCCCTGTAAGCCAAACTATAGATTCTAAACCATAAATTTCAGAGACTGATTCTCCCAAAATTATGCAGGACAATGCTCCATATATATAGTCTGCTAGACTGGTGACATTTTGCACCCATTTCCTGTTTATCACCTTTCTCCTTCCCTTCTAGATTTGGCATGAAGAACTCTAAGTCCTTTTAAAAGACTGAGCCAATCCCACCACTATTCCAGAGAGGATATTCTGGATTTTTTTTTGTCCTTTTGAACCTAATCTGTTTTACCAGTTTCTCCAGTCAAGTCCACCTCATTTCCTTGAGTCCAGAAACTAAGGATAAACTAAAAAAAAAATAACAAATTTAATCTAAAATTTCAGTGGTTTAATGTAACAGATTTGTTTTGTACTCACCCTATGCGTCTGGTGATGGTTTGTCAATTACCCTATATGTCCAGTGATGGTCTGATCTACATGGTCACTCAAGTACTCAGGCTGATAGGATTTTACCATCTCCATGTTAGGAAATAGAGGCTAGCGAATTATAACTGAAATGTTTTTTACTCTCTCGTCCTAGAAGTAAAATACACAGAATGCAGTATTTATGAGAATTATAGTCTTTGTGATATATGTGTATAGTGTTTGTGATATATGTATATATTTATAAATCAGATAGATTAATCTCATTTCATATACAAAAGGATTTTATGAAAATTACAAAACTAGGAAATCTAGTAAATGGTGGAGCCAACACTGAAGCCCAACTCTTCTCTTATAGTCTCTTTCCAATACATCACATTGCATCAGCAGGTTAAGACTTGCAAATATACTCTTACGTGTCAACTTTCTTGTTTTGATTACAATTATAAAGATCTTTAAGGAGTATCATTGGTTACAATGAAGCTGTTCATTCAAAAAACAAAATTACTTCTGCTTTCTAATCATGCTCTTCCCATTTGATTTGTTCCAATATTTGTCACATTATAGTTATCTCCATGGTGATAAACTGTGATATTCCAAACACTAACGAAATCAGGCTGCAGGGAAAAGATGACTATAGAACAAAGGGCTCCTTGTGTATACATAAATAGCCTTGTAATCATAGATTATGAGAACATTTAAAGGAAAATGAAAGCACACTATAAAGGGGAGTCTAATAATCATACATGACATAAAAAGAAGAGGAAATTGATAATTTAATTTTCCAAAAGTCCTAGGTATAATAAACTGAACAATCAGCTCTCACTGTAGAAAACCACCATCTTTTCAGGCTATTGGCAGTGTTTCAGAGATAAAAGCAGTATCATTTTTATAGGATAGAAAGAATGATATACTCCTGAGACCCTCCAAAAAATGTACCAAAAATTATAAATAAAAAAGATTATTTTAGCTTTCCTCTCTTAAACACCACAAGATTTACTTTGTAACACTGCTTTATTTGATGGAGCAAAGAAAATTCATGAGCATGTTTGTGCACACTGCAGGATGTGTCATTATTGGGAAACATGCCCCTTTCTTTATGAAGTTTACTGTATTTCTGTCACTTGCAGCAGAATCCCATATGCAAAAAATTAAAATGTATTGTACCATATGTTAACAGATGAATGTTCTACATTCCCTATTTCCTCTCGGAGAGTATTATGAGTGACCTTGCCAAAGAGGTAATTTGGACAAACTTCCTGATCCCATTAAAAGAGAAGACTTGTTTAATCATCTGGTGCCACTCTCCATTCCAGTACATTAAAAAACCTGAAAATTATATATTTATTCATCTCTTAAATGAATATTTGCTGAGTTTTTGATGTGTAAAAGCACAAGTCTGGTTTTTATCTTTTATTATTTTTTCCAGACATAAACCCTTACATTTATTGTCAATCGATTTTTTTAATAGAGCTTTATTGGAGTATAATTGCTTCACTATACTGTGTTAGTTTCTGTTGTACACCAAAGTGAGTCAACCATATGCATACATATGTTCCCATATCCCCTCCTCCTTGAGCCTCCCTCGCATCCTCCCTATCCCACACTTCTAGGTCATCACAAAGCACCGAGCTGATCTCCCTGCTGCTTCCCACTAGCTAACTATTTTACATTCAGCAGTGAATATATGTCGATGCTACTCTCACTTCTCCCCAGCTTCCCCCTCCAACTCCGTGACCTCAAGTCCATTCTCTATGTCTACATCTTTATTCCTGCCCTGCAACTATGTTCATCAGTACCATTTTTTTTTTTTAGATTCCATATATATGCATTAGAATAAGGTATTTGTTTTTCTCTTTCTGACTTAACTTCAGTCTGTATGACAGTCTCTAGGTCCATCCACCTCACTACAAATAACTCAATTTTGTTTCTTTTTATGGCTGAGTAATATTCCATTGTATATATGTGCCACATTTTCTTTATCCATTCATCTGTCGATGGACATTTAGGTTGGTTCCATGTCTTGGCTATTGTAATAGAGCTGCAATGAACATTGTGGTACATAACTCTTTTTGAATTATGGTTTTCTCAGGGTGTATCCCCAGTAGTGGGATTGCTGGGTCATATAATAGTTCTATTTTTAGTTTTCAAGGAACCTCCAAACTGTTCTCCATAGTGGCTGTATCAATTTACATTCCCACCAACAGTGCAGGAGGGTTTTCTTTTCACCACACCCTTTCCACCATTTATTGTTTCTAGATTTTTTGATAATGGCCTTTGTGACCAGCATGAGGTGATACGTCATTGTAGTTTTGATTTGCATTTCTCTAATAATTAGTGATGTTGAGCATCTTTTCATGTGCCTCTTGGCCACCTGTATGTCTTCCTTGGTGAAATGTCTCTTTAGGACTTCTGCCCATTTTTAAATTGGATTGTTTGCTTTTTTGATATTGAGCTCCATGAGCTGTTTGTATATTTTGGAGATTAATCCTTTGTCTGTTGTTTCATTTGAAAATATTTTCTCCCATTCTGATAGTTGTCTTTTTATTTTGTTTATGGTTTCCTTTGCTATGCAAAAGCTTTTAAGTTTAATTAACTCCCATTTGTTTATTTTTGTTTTTATTTACATTACTCTAGGAGGTGGGTCAAAAAAGATCTTACTGTGGTTTATGTCAAAGAGTGTTTTTCCTCTAGAGTTTTGTAGTGTCTGGTCTTACATTTAGGTCTTTAATCCATTTGGAGTTTATTTTTGTGTATGGTGTTAGGTAGTGTTCTAATTTCATTCTTTTACATGTAGTTGTCCAGTTTTCCCAACACCATTTATTGAAGAGGTTGTCTTTTCTCCATTGTATATTCTTGCCTCTTTTATTGTAAATTAGGTGACCATATGTGTGTGGGTTTCTCTGGGCATTCTATCTTGTACCATTGATCTATATTTTTGTTTTGGTGCCAGTACCATACTGTCTTGATTACTGTAGCTTTGTGCTATAGTTTGAAGTCAGGGAGCCTGATTCCTCCAACTCCATTTTTCTTTCTCAAGATTGCTTTGGCTATTTGGGGTCTTTTGTGTTTCCATACGAATTGTAAAATTTTTTGTTCTAATTCTGTGAAGAATGCCATTGGAAGTTTGATAGGGATTGCATTGAATCTGTAGATTGCTTTGGATAGTATAGTCATTTTCACAATATTGATTATTCCAATCCAAGATCATGGTATATTTCTCCATCTGTTTATGTCACCTTTGAATTCTTTCATGAGTGTTTTATAGATTTCTGAGTACAGGTCTTTTACTCCTTAGATAGGTTTATTCTTAGGTATATTATTCTTTTTGTTGTAATGATTAATGGGATTGTTTCCTTAGTTTCTCTTTCTCATCTTTCACTGTTGGTGTATAGGAATGCCAGGGATTTCTGTGCATTAATTTTGTTTTCTGCAACCTTACCAAATTCACCTATTAGTTCTAGTAGTTTTCTGGTGGCATCTTTAGGATTTTCTATGTATAGTATCATGTCATCAGCAAACAGTGACAGTTTTACTTCTTTTCCAATTTGTATTCCTTTTATTTCTTTTTCTTCTCCAATTGCCGTGGCTAGGACTTCCAAAACTATGTTGAATAATAGTGGCAAGAGTGGACATCCTTGTCTCCTTCCTGATCTTAGTGAAAATGCTTTTAGTTTTCACCACTGAGTATGATGTTTGCTCTGGGTTTGTCATATATGGCCTTTATAATGTTGAGGTAGGTTCCCTGTATGCCCATTTTCTGGAGAGTTTTTATCATAAATGGGTGCTGGATTTTGTTGAAAGCTTTTTCTGCATCTATTGAGATGATCATATCATTCTTATTCCTTAATTTGTTAATGTGGTGTATCACATCGATTGATTTGCATATATTGAAGAATCCTTGCATACCTGGGATAAATCCCACTTGATCATGGTGTATGATCCTTGTAATGTGTTGCTGGATTCTGTTTGCTAGTATTTTGTTCAGGATTTTTGCATCTATGTTCACAGTGATATTGCTCTATAATTTTCTCTTTCTGTGATATCTTTTCCTGGTTTTGGTTTCAGGGTGATGGTGGCTTCGTAGAATGAATTTAGGAGTGTTTCTCCTTCTGCAATTTTTTGGAAGAGTTTGAGAAGGATCAGTGTTAGCTCTTCTCTAGATGTTTGATAGAATTTGCCTGTGAAGCCATCTGGTCCTGGACTTTTGTTTGTTGGAAGATTTTTTTTTTTTTTTTTTTTTTTTTTTTTTTAAATTTTATTTATTTATTTATTTTTGGCTGTGTTGGGTCTTCGTTTCTGTGCGAGGGCTTTCTCTAGTTGTGGCAAGTGGGGGCCACTCTTCATCGCGGTGCGCGGGCCTCTCACTGTCGCGGCCTCTCTTACTGCGGAGCACAGGCTCCAGACGCGCAGGCTCAGTAGCTGTGGCACACGGGCCCAGTTGCTCCGCGGCATGTGGGATCTTCCCAGACCAGGGCGCGAACCTGTGTCCCCTGCATTGGCAGGCAGATTCTCAACCACTGCGCCACCAGGGAAGCCCTGGAAGATTTTTAATTATGGTTTCAATTTCATTACTTGTGATGCATCTGTTTATATTTTATAGTTCTTCCTGGTTCAGTCTTGGAAAATTGTACCTTTCCAGGAATTTGTTCATTTCTTTGTGGTTGTCCATTTTATTGGCATATAGTTGTTTGTAGTAGTCTCTTGTAATCCTTTGTATTTCTGTGGTGTCAGTTGTGATTCTCCTTTTTCATTTCTAATTTTATTGATTTGTGTCCTCTCCCTTTTTTTCTTGATGAGTCTGGCTAAGAGTTTATCAATTTTGTTTATCTTCTCAAAGAGTCAGCTTTTAGTTTATTGATCTTTGCTACTGTTTTCTTCATTTCTATTTCATTTATTTCTGCTCTGATTTTTATGATTTCTTTCCTTCTACTGACTTTGGGTCTTCTTTGTTCTTCTTTCTCTAGTTGTTTTAAATGTAGTGTTAGATTGTTTATTTGAGATTTTTCTTGTTTATTGAGATGAGATTGAATTGCTATAAACTTCCCTCTTAGAACTGCTTTTGCTGCTTCCCATAGGTTTTGGATCATTGTGTTTTCATTGTCATTTGTTTCTATGTATTTTTTTATTTCTTCTTTGATTTCTTCATTGATCTCTTGGTTATTTAATAGCGCACTGTTTAGCCTCCATATATTTGTGTCTTTTACAGTTTTTTTCCTGTAATTGATTTCCAATCTCATAACATTGTGGTCAGAAAAGATGCTTGATATGATTTCAATTTTCTTAAATGTTCCAAGGCTTGATTTGTGACCCAAGATGTGATCTATCCTGGAGAATGTTCCATGTGCACTTGAGAAGAAAGTGTAATCTGTTGTTTTGGATGCAATCTCCTATAAATATTAATTAAATCTATCTGGTCTATTGTGGCATTTAAATCTTGTGTTTCTTTATTTATTTTCTGTTTGGATGATCTGTCCATTGGTGTAGGTGGCATGTTAAAGTCCCCTACTATTATTGTGTTACTGTCAATTTCTCCTTTCACGGTTGTTAGCATTTGCCTTGTATATTGAGGTGTCCTATGTTGGGTTCACAAAGATTTACAATTATTATATCTACTTTTTGGATTGATCCTTTGATCATTATGTAATGTCCCTCCTTATCTCTTGTAACAGCTTTTATTTTAAAATCTATTTTATTGGATACGAGTACTGCTACTCCAGCTTTCTTTTGATTTCCATTTGCATGGAATATCTTTTTCCATCCCTTCACCTTCAGTCTGTATGTGTCCCTAGGTCTGAAGTGGGTCTCTTGTAGACAGTGTATAGATGGGTCTTGTTTTTGTATCCATTCAGCCAGTCTGTGTCTTTTGGTTGGGGCATTTAATCCATTTACATTCAAGGTTATTATCGATATGTATGTTCTTATTACCATTTTCTTAATTGTTTTGGGTTTGTTTTTGTGGGTCTTTTCCTTCTCCCGTGTTTCCTGCCTAGAGAAGTTTCTTTAGCATTTGTTGTAAAGCTGGTTTTGTGGTGCTGAATTCTCTTAGCTTTTGTTTGTCTGAAAAGCTTCTGATTTCTCTGTCAAATCTGAATGAGATCCTTGCTGGATAGAGTAATCTTGGTTGTAGGTTTTGCTCTTTCATCACTTTAAGTATATCCTGCCACTCCCTTTTGACCTGCAGAGTTTCTGCTGAATAATCAGCTGATAACCTTATGGGGATTCATTTGCATGTTATTTTTTGTCTTTCCCTTGTTGCTTTTAATGTTTTTTCTTTGAATTTAATTTTTGTTAGTTTGATTAATATGTGTCTTTGTGTGTTTTTCCTAGGGTTTATCCTGTATGGGAGTCTTTGTGTTTCCTGGACTTGGGTGACTATTTCCTTTCCCATGTTAGATAAGTTTTTGACTATAATCTCTTCAAATATTTTCTCAGACCCTTTCTTTTTTCTCTTCTTCTTCTGGGACCCCTATAATTCAACTGTTCATGCGTTTAGTGTTGTCCTAGAGGTCTCTGAGATTGTCTTCAATTCTTTTCATTCTTTTTTCTTTATTTTGCTCCTCGGCAGTTATTTCCATCATTTTTTATTCCAACTCACTTATTGATTCTTCTGCCTCTGTTATTCTGTTGTTGATTCCTTTTAGTGTATTTTTCATTTCAGTTATTATGTTGTTCATCTCTGTTTGTTTCCTCTTCAGTTCTTCTAGATCTTTGTTAAACATTTCTTGTATTTTCTCAATTTGTGCCTCCGTTATATTTCAAGATTCTGGATCATCTTTACTATCGTTACTCTGAATTCTTTTTCAGATAGATTGCCTATTTCATGTTCATTTATTTGGTCTTGTAGGTTTTTATCTTGCTCCTTCATCTGTGACATATTTTTTTGCTGTCTCTTTTTTTTTTTTTTTTTTTTTATGAGTGGGATTGTGTTCCTGTCTTACTGGTTGTTTGGCCTGAGGCTTCTAACACTGGAATTTGTAGGCTGTTGTGTATAGCTGGGTGTTGGTGCTGATATGAGGACCACCATGTGACCTCACCTCACCCTGATGAATATTCCCTGGGGTCTGAGTTTCTCTCTTAGTCCAGTGGTTCTGACAAGGAACGCCCACTGCAGGAGCTTCGGCCCAATCTCTGGCTGGTGAACCAAGATCCCACAAGCCATCTGGGTGGTTAAAAAAATAAATAAAAAGAACTATAACACAATAAAAAATAATATTAGACTTGGAAACTAACAGATATATTAGAAAGAATATAAAAATATAAATATAAATATAGATGAATCAACAACCAGAAAGTGCAACAATACCACAATAGTAAAAAAGAGGAGGAGGGAAAAGAGAAAAAAAAAAAAAGTGGGAAAAGGCCTTGGATGTGGAGGGCAGGGCATAAGCAAGGGCAAGGTTTGGGTGGTGGGTGGGGCCTGCGCTTAGGACCCACAGGGCTGGAAAAGGCCTTGGGGGCTGTGGGGAGTAGGGCTTAGACTCAAGGAACAGAAGGGCCCCAGGTGTGTCCCCCACCCCTGGTCTCAAAGGGCAGGGGACATCACCTGGGAGCCCAGCAGGCTTTCTGGGCTTGAGTGGGCGGGGCAAACGTCCTCCTCTCCTCTCCTACTCTTCTGTCTCAGAGGGCCCCTCCCACCTGCCTCTCCTGTTCTCCCCTCCGCCTCCTTCCTATGCCCCCAGGACCAATGCATTCCTGGGGTGGGAGGCCTTGGAGGTCAGGGGACCAGCCTTGGAGCTCAGCAGGCTCCCTGGCCCGAGTGGGCAGGATAAACACCCTCCATTCCTCTCCCACTCCTCCTGGATGGCTCCTCCTGCCTGCTTCTCCTGATCTTCCCGGCCTCCCTCCTATGCCCCCAAGGACCCATGTGGCCTGGAGGGGGCTTTGGAGGGCAGGGGACTTGCCTGGGAGTTCAGCAGGCTCCCCATGCCCGAGTGGGTGGGGCAATTGCCCTGCACTCCTCTCCTGCTCCTCCCAGATGGCTCCTCCCACCCGCCTCTCCTGAACTCCCCTCAGCCTCCTTCCTATGCCCCAGGATCAATGCAGCCAGGGGGAGGGGATCCTTTGAGGGCAGGGGACCAGCCTGGGAGCTCAGCAGGCTCCCGGGCCCAAGTGGGTGGGACAAACACCCTCCCTCCTCTCCCACTCCTCCCAGATGGCTCCTCCCACCTACCTCTCCTGATCTCCCCAACCTCAGGGATGCCGATCCTGTCTGACCACCACTTCTCCTTCCCCCTCTGTCCCCCCATGTCCTACCGGTTCACTTGGGGGTTCTTCCTGTCTCCTTGGGCATCAGGGTCCCCAAACAGTGGCCAGCAGGCACCCTAGTTGTGGGGAAACGCTAACTCAGTATCCCCCACACCGCCATCTTTGTCAATCAAGTCTGGTTTTTATAGCCCATAGTTTTAGGAGAGTCAATAAGTTTTTATTTATTTATTTAAAATGTTAAATACTTATACAATTTTAAAGGTTACTTTTCATTTACAGTTATTACAAAATATTGTCTATGTTCCCCATCTTGTACAATATATCTTTGAGCCTATCTTGCAACAACAGTTTGCACTTCCCACTCTCCAACCCTACGTTGCCTGCCCCCCCCCCCACAACTGGTAACCACTGGTTTGTTCTCTGTATCTATGATTCTGCCTCTGCTTTGCTACATTCACTAGTTTATTGTATTTTTTAGATTCTACATATAAGTTATATCATACTGTATTTGTCTTTCTCTGACTTATTTCACTTAGCATAATGCCCTCCAAGTCCATCCATGTTGCTGCAAATGGCAAAATTTCATTCTTTTTTATGGTTGAGTTTTATTCCATTGTACATGTATACCACTTCTTCTTTATCCATTCACCCATTGATGAACACTTAGGTTGCTTCCATATCTTGTCAATTGTAAATAATGCTGCTATGAACATCGGGGTGCATGTATCTTTTCAAATTAATGTTTTTGTTTTTTTCAGATATATGCCCAAGAGTGGAATTCCTGGGTCATATGGTAGCTGTATTTTTAGTTTTTTGAGAAATCTCCATACTGTTTTCCACAGTGGCTTCACCAATTTACATTCCCATGAACAGTGTACAATGTGACAGTCCCTGTTCACATCGCCCAGCCCACCACTATTGCTCAGCCCACCACTGTCTCTCACACGCCCTTGTGCAACCTCTGGTGAAGGGGGAACACAGAGGCCAAGTCAGTACCCGCAAGAGGCAGTGAGGACACCACAAAGAGGGGGCACCTGGCCCCAGGAGAGGGACACTCATGTCTCCTTTACCATCTAGACTTCCCCAAGAGAGGTGTTCACCGAAGCACCACCACAGTGGAGACTGAAGGGGCTCACTGGGAACAGGAAACAATGCCACCTGTTCAGCCTTGGGCACCTGCGGCATGCCCTGGAGTGCTCCAGGGGCATCGCAGAGAGCCTGTGAGACATGCTCTCACACTGGCCAGTGGGCACAGCACCAGGTGCCCCACCCCCATCCCCACCTCGGGGAGGGCCGCTTGTGAGACACAGGCTGAAAAGGTGAAGTGAGTGTCTGCTGTCTCAGAGGACCCTGGTCCTGCTGACACCTTGAGGCAGGGGTGGGAGACCAAGGGTCAGGCCAGGTTCCACACCCCTGCCTTCCACACACCACCAACGGTGGGGAGGAGAGGCAAGGGGCCGCCAACAGAAGGAGAAGAGCAGCCCTGCTGCTGTGAATGTCAGTTCCTCATCTCGCAAGGCTTAGGCCCCACCTGGGAGCATGACATCACCACATCAATGGATCCTGGTATGGTCATTGTTTTGATTCTTCCAATCTAAGAACATGGTAGATCTTTCCATCTGTTTATGTTTTCTTCAGTTTCTTTCATCAGTTTCTTATAGTTTTTGGAGTATATGTCTTTTGCCTCCTTACAAATATATTTTCACATATTATATTTTCTCTCTGCAAATACATGCTCACACAAGAATATGCAATCACACCCCAGAACCACATTTTAGAGTCATTAGATACTCTGAAATGACACTAGATCAGAAGATAAATTATAGCAAATCATTTCCAAATTATGGGAAATTTCAAAACAGTAAAAAAAGTGAGTCCAGAATATTATTGCCCGTGATCTATCTTATCAATTAAATAATGTCAAAGAAAAACTATTATCTATTCTCATTACTATTTCGTGTGTGTGTGTGTGTGTGTATACACTAAAGAGAGAGAATAAATAAATTTTAGAATAAAGGCCAGTCCTTTAATGGAATAAATTTATTTTTATGAAACATCAAAAACCGACACTAGTCTATACACTGATATTTGTAAAACGCTGATATAAGGGTTGGAATCTCAGGTCTTTTGGTTAAACAAACTTTTTTTCTTCCAGTTTTATTGAGATATAATTGATATATGGCACTGTATAAGTTCAAGCTATGCAGCATAGTGATATGATTTACATACATCATGAAGTGATTATCACAATAAATTTAGTAAACATCTATCATCTAATATAGGTACAGAATTAAAGAAATAAAAAATAATAATAATGCAATTTTTTTACATCAGTTTTGTTTTTGACATCATGTTTTACATCTGTTTGTTTTGTGTATCCCTTAACTGCTCATTTTGGATATAGATGATTTTACTACTTTCGTGTTTTAACCTTCCTACTAGCTTTATATGTGGTTGGTTTACTACTTTCACTGTATATTTGCCTTTACCAATGAGCTTTTTCCTTTTTTAATTTTCATGTTTCTAGTTGTGGCCTTCTCTTTTTCACTTGGAGATGCTCTTTAAAATTTCTTGTAAAGCGGGTTTGGTGACGCTGAACTCCTTTAGCTTTTGCTTGTCTGCAAAATTTTTGATCTCTCCATGATACCTAGATGAAAGTCTTGTTGGGTTGAATATTCTAACTTGTAGTTTTTACCCCTTCATCACTTTAAATATATCATACCACTTCTTTCTGGCCATCACTTTAAAATATATCATACCACTCCTTCCTCCGTGCTGAAAAGTCAGCTCGTAGCATTCTGGGGGAGTTTCCTTGTACATAACTTGTTGCTTTCCCCTGCTGCTTTTAATATTCTCTCTTTATCTTTAATTTTTGCCATTTTAATTATATGTGTCTTGGTGTGATCCTCTTTGGATTGATCCTGTCTGGGACTCTGCTTCCTGGACCTGGGTGTCTATTTCCTTATCCAGGTTAGGGAAGTCTTCAGCTATGATGCCTTCAAATATGTTATCTGCACCCCTCTCTTTCTCTTCTCCTTCTGGGACCCCTATAATAAGAATGTTAGTACACTTGATGTTGTCTCAGAGATCTTTTAAACTGTCCTTATTTATTTTATTCTTTTTTTTTTTCTGTTCAGCTTCCATGATTTCCACTACTCTGTCTTCCAGCTCACTGATCTCTTCCTCTGTATCATCCAATCTACTGTTGATTCCTTCTAGTGTATTTTTCATTTCAGTTATTGTATTCTTCATCTGTGTTTGGTTCTTCTTTATACTTTCTAACTCTTTGTTAAAACCTTCTAACCTCTAGCTCTGTTCATCCACTTTTCTCCTGAGATCTTTGATTGTCTTTATGATCATTACCTTGAACTCTTTATTGGGTGGATTGCTTTTCTCCACTTAGTTCATCTTCTGGTGTTTTATCTTATTCCTTCCTTTGGAACATGTTCTTTTGTTGCCTCATTTTGCCTAATTTGCTGTTTTTATTTCTATGTATCAGGCAAGTTGGTTACAGTTCACAGCCTTGGAGAAGTTATCTTTTGTAAGAGACATCCTGTGTGTCCCAACAGCACACTCCCCTCTGGCCACCAGAGCTATATGCTATAGGGGTGCCCCCTATATGGGTTGCCTGGGTCCTTCTGTTGTGGTGGACTGACTACTGTGGGTGGTCTGGTAGGCATGGCTGGCCCCTGGTCTGGTTGGTTGCAAGGCCTTAGGGGGGTCTTGGGGGCTAGTGCTGGCCCACTGGTGTGCAGAGCCGGGTTCTGGAGTGGGTAGTTGTGGGGCTGTGGTTCCCAGACCTAGTGTTGGTCTGCTGGTTGGTGGGGCCAGTTCCTTACATGGCTCACTATGGGTTCTGGCACTTCCCAAAGCTAGTGCTGGCCCACTGGTGAGAGGGGCTGCAACCCAGGGTGGCTGGCTGAGGGGTTCAAGGTGTCTTGGAACTGGTTTTGGCCTGCTGGTGGGTGGGGCCTGGGTCCAGGGGGTCCTGGAGCTAGTACTGGCTCACTGATGGGAGGTTCCAGGTCTTGGGGTCTCTGGCTGCAGGGCACTGGGGTTCCTGAAGCTGGTGTCAGCCTGCTAGTTGGTGGGGCTGGATCCCAGGGCTAAGGGGCTCAAGGTGTCCTAGAGATGGTATTAGCCTGCTGGAGGCCAGGGCCATATATAACATATATGTAAATTTCTTAGTTTTGATAAATATAATATCAGTGTGTAATATGTTAATATGAGAGGAAGCTTGATGAATTGGGTATGAGAATTCTCTGTATTAACTTTGGACGTGTTCTAAAAATCTAAAATTATTTCAAAACAAAATGCTGTATATGGGCCATGTGTGTTTGTGTGTGTGTGTGTGTAGCCTGAAAATTGAATAGTTGTAATGAAGATCTACTATTTATAAATTAGACACACAAACAACCACAGAGGTGACTGAGGCTCAACCAAATTATTTTAAAGCAACACCAAGCTAGCAACCATTGCTGTGGCAGCATGTCGCATCTCAGGTAGAATGAAATGATTGATAAAACCAATGCTTGCTTTCCTATTCCTTCCTTATTTTCTGGAATCATTCAAAATAAATTTTTCCTTATAGCTTGTGTGTATTCTAATATTCCTTTTCTTGACTGAATCCTTCCCATAGGTATTTAGAAACTCCAACATGTCTCCTATCTTAAGTATACAATCAAACAAATCAATCCCATTTTTATTTCAAATCTCCTATATACTTCCATACATTTCCTCCTCTTCATCAGTATGCTTAGAGAAGGAATTTTCCATATTTAATACCTCAATTTATCCACTTCTCATTTACTTTAAAAACCCATTCAAACCTGGTCCCACTGTTCCCCCAGAGCAGCTCTCAATACAGTCACCAATGATCTCCATATTGTTCAATCCAACAGACATATTTTAGTACTTGCTTTACATAGGTCTTCCTTATTTAAAGAGATAATTTTCTGTTGGCCTCTAAAGTAATATGTTCTCTTGACTTTCCTCCCTCTATGTCTGTTACTTCTCCATCTCTGTTGCAGGTTTATTAGTGTTGGCATTACTCAACCCTCAATCTTAGAATGAAAAGTATAGAATACTTTTCGTTCTATACATAAATAATTCACAATCTAGTGTCTTTAACTCAAAGCTTTCTATGAGTCCCTGACCTATATTTTTAAGTATCTTCTGAACTTCGATGGTTCACGTGTACCTCAAACTCCATACTGTCATCTCAGAGTTTATTACCTATTATTATTTTAGGCCTTCTTATTTCAGTCAGTGAAAGACACCTTCATTCATCCAAATAGTAAACCAGGGGCCTAAAACTCTTCTTTAAGACTTCTCTTTACCTTTACTCGATATATTAAAACTATCTCCAATTCCTATTGATTTTATTCTCGTCTTCAAATTGAATTTCTAATCTCTGTCTTTTTAACGCCAAATCCCCTAGTCCAAGTTGCCAATAATCCTTGCCTAGAGTTCAGCAAGAAAATATTAGCTAGTCTTCTTCCATCCATTCTAATTTCCTTTCCAATATGTTCTCCATAATGCTGTTAGAGTATTCTGTTCAAACAGAAAATTATTTATATCACACTCTTGTTTAAAATTATTTTGTATTATTTTGAGAAAAATGAAAATCTATAACTTTAGTTTGTGAAATGAAGCCTACCTCCTTTCCAGCAACAGCATATACTACATTCCACCTTACTTTCTCCAAATTAACCTTCTTTGACTTTCCTTAAATCTGTCATGTTTCTTCTCTGTTTCAAATCTTTGGAAATTTATGCCCTGGGTGATTGTGATCATAGAAGAACATGAATAAAAGCATGGTGTCAAAGAACAGAGATGTATATGTGAATCTCTGATTTATTTATTTGTTACCCTATTTAAAAGAACTTCCTTATCACTTTTAAGCTTTACTTTCTTCATCATTAAAATGGAGTTAGTAGTAATATTTACCTTATAGACTTCCCAAGTGCATTAAATAAAATGAAACAGAGTAACTAGCTAAATTCCAACATGTAAGTCATTGGCTTTATGCCTTTTGACAAGTCACTTATCATCTTTAGACATTACTCTCCACGTCAGAAAAAGAGTATGTTGGACTGTATATGTTATATAGTGCATGTATAATGTTGATATTAACTGTTTAGTAATGTTGAAAATATGGGACTAATAATAGGAAATAATCATTTTCCTTTTTGATTTATGGTTTTGGGTAAAAAGTTATTTTTGAATAATACCATTAACCAAATATTATAAATATTCTGTATCTAAATACTAAATATTCTTTATATTATGAATACCAAAAATTCAAAAATTCTGCACTTTAGTTTTATCAGTGTTCCATAAACTTAATATGCATGTGAATCACCTGGGTGTCTTTTAAAGGTACAAAAGCTGAATCAGTTAGGTCTGGAATGATTTCCAAAATTCTGCATTTCTAATAAGCTCCCAGGTGATGCTGGGATTCCCACCTTTAATTTGCCTTTTAGACATATAAGAATGGATGGATAGAGGACACTATCATCAGCATAAATCAACCTATCAATGCTAATTTGAGCACTCTATATTTTTAAGTTGTACTATGAACTATGAAAGAAATATAAGACATGTATCTCCTTCCCATCATGGCAATTAAAAAGTGAGGTTAGCTTTTCAATAGAGGAATAATGGAAACCCTATTAAACCAATTTAAATGGTGCTGGCTGATACAAAACAAATGGGAAGTTAGAGCATGTTGTATATATTATAGATGTATAATAAATACTTAAAATAGGAACTCAATGAATGAGCAGATTGTTACTTGTAGAAATAATTGGGTATGATTAGGAAAAATAAAAGATTTGAATCGGGATTTGAAGGTTAAATAGACATTAGATTCTTGGCACAAAGAAGAAGGAGCTTTTAGGACGGAAAAGTGACATTGATCAAAGTCGCAGAAACAGGACTATGTACCACAGAAATTGTACACATACAGTGACCAAGTGAAGTTCATTTGGACTTATAGGACTTGGAAAAGTTAGACTCTGAGCAACAGCATTTGACATGCTGGTAAGTCTGGGTTTGTTATGTGCAATTTGTCACTAATAAGATTTTAAGTACCCAATATTCATGTTGTATAAATTACAGTAAGGTCAGTATTCAATATTATTTGTATAATAACAATATTCAGTTACATCTTAATGTTATTCCTTGAATGCCAGAGAAAAATGGAGCAACAGCTGACATTTCATGGTACTGCCTATTGGATGTATATCTCATAGGTGAATGTCATCTCTTATGTACATCACAGCAGTATAAAAGTTGAGAATCTCTGTGCGAAAGACTAGTGCCTGACACATAGTAGGTACTCAAGAAAATACTTGCTCTTTGACCAAAAGGATACCTGATCAATTGGCAGGGGTGTTCCTTGATTACAGAATCCTTTAATAATCTGTGCTTAAACAGATTATTTAGTGGTAACACTTTTTATCGGAAGAAAGCTAAACATAATATTGCCTTATTGTGTCAAAGACAGTAGAAAGAACCATAAATATTTATTAAAAATTCAGTTTTATTACTATCTGCATTTAACAATCAGAAGACTGAGATAAATAAGCAGGTAAATTGTTAATATCAGAGGGAGGATCCTTGTTTGAAGTCCCTATATGTCTAACATAAAGGAGCCAGACATTTTAACAATAATTTCTCAAATACTGGAGGTCAAAAATCATTTGAGAGATGATAATGTACAACAGTTTATTTAAAGAAATACTACTATTTAGAAGGGCTCCAGATTCCATGAATGTAATCTTTCAATGACTTTTCCTGATTTGAAATAGAGGTATTTATATTCTCTTATGCTTTTCCTCAGCTGTTGTCCCAAGTACCAATGTGATGCTGTTCAAATTAAATTAGTGTTCCAATATCGCAAACTTTAAGTTCTAATGCCACTCTTAAACTAGCAATGTAATTATATACATTACATCCTGGTATTTATTATTAATAGGAAGATAATAAAGTGGGTGATTAAGCATTTGCTAGTTACTCTTGTAGTCACTGGACCGCCTCCTGAGGAAGCCAGGTTCAATAATATGTCACCAAAATGATAAAATCTTAATGAATCATTAACTAGCTGTGGAATTGTCAGGCACAGAGCAGAGTTATTTTGTTGATCATAAGAAAGGACATTGAGGCTAAGAAAAAGATGTAATAATTTAGGTCACATTTATTAGGACAAATTAATACGTATATCCTAATGCTGGGTTTTCTAGTTTGTCAATTTCAGATGCCCTGAAACATAGGTAAATTATTTTTTCCTTTATCCTGAGATACATTTTATGTAAGAGTTATTTAAGTAAAACACTTGCAAGCCTCCTAGTACCTTTGGATCTGCATAAATAAGTTCTTCTTATCAATTCAAAAGTCATCTTATCTTACAATTCTCTAGTTTCAAAGTTATGCTTAGTTTTCTGTCTTTTGTTGCCATGTAGATGGACAACCACAGGTAATATACACTTCTCTTTTTATCTCCTCTAATTCATATAGGCTAGAAATATATATATATATATTTATCAAGATGGTTGATATAGTATAGATACTGTTGTAACCTCTACAACTCAAGCAAACTGAGTTACTGAAAGATGAACTTGCAGGTGGCATGAGGGATACAGCTTGTGTTCTTGTGGCACATAGTTAAGTGGTAGAACTGTAGGAGAACCCCTGAGATACAGCTAGTCTTTCATGTAGTTAGCCAACCCTGCAATGAGGTTTATAAAACCAACCTTAGATGCAAGCTGGAGGTTTTAATGGATTCTGACTAGAGGAGGGTAAAAATAATCTCAATCAGTTGGGCTGCCATGCTGTTTGAGAAATGTTTCTAGGTCCCAGGGAGGATTATCATAGAAAGAATTTGAAGAGTGCCATGATAGCAGATTTTAAGTATTTCACCTGAGAGACTTCACTTGTAAGAAAGAATAATAAAATTAGGACCACCACTGAATGGGTATTGATGAGGGTCATTATTTAGCTCAAGGAATAACTGTCTAAGAAATAAAGCCATCAAAAATGCATTCAATGGTCCAGCAATTCCACTCCTGGGTATATATCTGAAGAAAATGAAAACTTAATTTGAAAAGATACATGAACCCCAAGGTTCATTGCAGCACTTATTTACAATAGCCAAGATATGGAAGCAACCTAAGTATCCATCAACAGATGAATGGCTAAAGAAGATGTGGTATATCTAGATACAATGGAATATTACTCAGCCATAAAAAAGAATGAAAATTTGCCATTTGCAACAACATGGATGGACCTGAAAAGTATTATGCTTAATGAAATAAGTCAGAGAAAGACAATACTGTATGTTATCATTTATACATGGAATCTAAAAAATAAAACAAATGAATATAACAAAACAGAAACAAATTCACAGATATAGAGAACAAACTAGTGGTTACCAGTGGGCAGAGGGAAGAGGGGAGGGGCAAGATAGGGGTAGGGGATTAAAAGTTATAAGCTATTATGTGTAAAATAAATAAGCTACAATGATATATGGTACCCCATGGGGAATATAGCCAATATTTTATAATGACTATAAATGGATGATAACCTTTAAAAATTGTGAATCACTATATTGTACATCTGAAACATATAATATTTTAAATCAACTACACCTCAATTAAAATATGCAAAAAATAATGGTCTTAGGAGAAAACAAATGGGGTAGGTTCATTGACATTGTTCTTGGCATTTTTTGGACTTGACACAAAAAACAAACATAACAAAAGCAAAAATAAAAAAGTGGGACAACATCAAATTAAAAAACTTCTGCACAGCAAAGGAAACCACTAACAAAATGGAAAGGGAATGTACAGAATGGGAGAAAATATTTGCAAAGCATATATCTGAAAAGGAGTTGCCGAAGTTAGAGTAGCATCAACATATATACACTCTCAAATGTAAAATTGATAGCTAGTGGGAAGCAGCAGCATAGCACAGGGAGATCAGCTTGGTGCTTTGTGACCACCTAGAGGGGTGAGATAGGGAGGGTGGGAGGGAAATGCAAGAGGTAGGGGATATGGGGATATATGTATGCATAGGGCTGATTCACTTTGTTGTACAACAGAGACTAACAGCATTGTGAAGCAATTATATTCCAGTAAAGATGTATAAAAAATAATATCCAAAATATATACAAAACTTATATAACACAATAGCAAGAAAAAAAATAATAACAACAAACAATCTGATTTAAAAATGGGCAGATGGACCTAATAGAAATTTTTTCCATTGAAGGCATCCAAATGGCCAACAGGTACATGAAAGTGTGCTCAACATTGCTAATCATCAGAGAAATGCAAATCAAAACTACAACTTATCTCATACTGATTAAAATGTCTATCATCAAAAAGACAAGAGATAACAAGGGTTGTCAAGGATATGGAGAAAAGGGAACCTTTGTGCACTGTTGATGGGAATGTAAATTGATAGAGTAATAATGGGAAATAGAATGGTTGTTCCTCAAAATATTACAAATAGAATGACCATATAATCCAGCAATTCCACTTCTGGATATTTATCCAAAGGAAGGAAAATCACTGACTGAAAGAGATATCTTCTGCAGCCCCATGTTCATTTCAGCATTATTCACAATAGCCAAAACATAGAAACAACCTAAATGTCCATCAGTGGGATGAGTGGACAAAAATAATGTGGTATGTAGATACAATGGAATACTATTCAGCAATAAGAAGAAGGAAATCCTCCCATTTGCAACAACCTGGATGGTCCCTGAGGGCTTTTCTATGTTAAATAAGTCAGAGACACAAATACTGCATGATCTAATTTCTATGTGGAATCTAAAAAAAACCAAACTCATAGAAAGAGAAAACAGATTGGTGGTTGCCAGAATTGGGGGTGGGGGAGGGTTGGGGAAAATAGGTGAAGGTGATCAAAAGGTACAAACTTCCATTTTTAAGATAAATAATTTCTGGGGATACAATGTACAGCATGGTGACTATAGTTAAGAATGTTGTATTGTGTATTTGAAAGTTGCTAAGAGGTTAAGTCTTAAAAGTTATCATCACAAGAAAAACAATTTTTACTATGAGTGGTACTGGATGTTAACTCATTGTGATAATCATTTGCAAATATTACATATATAATATATATGCATCACATAATTATATTTTACACCTTAAACTAACACAGTGTTATATGTCAATTATATTTCAATAAAACTAGAAAAAAAAGAAAGAAATGGATTCAGTGTTAAAAAAAATTAACGGTCTACTATGTGAGGTAGTGGGCTTCCCTCCTTTTTTTTTTTAAGCGTGAACGATTACCTATTAGAGATGTAATAAGTGAGATTTCTGAATTTGTTATATTAAATATCTTATATTTCTATTTGATTATTATGGTTATTACATTATTTAATTCATACAAATCACATAGAATAATCTCTGCCACATAGTAAGTGCTTAACAACTGCTAGTTATCATGTTGATTATTATCAGTAATGTGTTTACTATGTCTTATTATCTTATGTTACCCTACTTTTTACATTGTATCTTCTGTCCAATTGAATTGTGTGTCTTAAATAACAACATTTGACAGGTTCTTTCCTGTTGTAAAGACCAATTAGTCTCTAACCTTTAAAGTATGTCCAACATCTGCCCAGTTAAGGTGGAGAGTATCAATCTCAGTTTACAAATATGTTAATATGTATGTCTGAAATTGGAAAGGCATTCAAGAAAAATTAGAGATTTGGCAACACTGAGAAGAACACTATCCTAAAAGTTAACCTCTTTTAATGTGAAGTGTTTCATATTGGTAAGGAAGTCGTCAAGTTAAGTATTTGTCCTTAGCTGATCTTTTCATTAACCGAAGGTATAAAACTAAGGTTTGAAACCTTATCATTATCACCAAGATTTTGTAATGACTGGATTGCTCATACAGAATTATTGTAAAATGTTTTGCCTATTGATGGAGGGACCTTTAGAAATATTAGACCATGACATATCTCTGTAATAGAGACTGCTATATGTTCCCCATGTCCGTTCTCTACTTCTTCTTGTAGGGGCAGAACTTTTGCTAAAAGTATACTATATAGTTGTCCAATCAGATTACATTTTCCAGCCTTCTTTGCAGTTAGAAATGACTATGTGACTAAGCTTTTGCCAATAGGATGTGAGCAGAAATGACGTATGAAACTCCTGAGTCTCTTTTATATCAGGAAGCTGCTTACTCTACTTTTTTCATCTGGAGAAATGTGGGTCAGAATGAAAGCCAGTATTGACTATACAGGTAAGAGGAATACGCTAATGAATGCAGAGCAAGACAAAAGGAACATAGGCGCTTAGATGACCTCGTGGAACAGAGAATCCCTTTTACTGATGTCCTCAACCCTGGCTTCTGACAAGCTTCCCTTTATCTGCTCCCTGCATGTGCCTCACTGCTTCACCACATGCATGTCTTTTGCTCAGGCTTCCTGTCGTTACCCTAGTTATTTGAGAGAGAAATTTCTATCTTGTTTGACCCACAATATTTGTTGTCCCCTATTTCTTAAGAAGTTTAGCCTATACCACAACTAATACATTCTCTAATGTATTTTAAATGAGGCTGGGATGATTACTCTTTCTTTCTTTTACAGATTGTCTGATTGGTTGTTGTGGATTTTTCTCAAAATAAATGTGAATCTTTTTAAGGCCCTTTGCTCACAAATAAGATATATGCTGAAAAAAATCTCTCAGTCTCATGGAACTAAATCTGTCCTCGTGGGTAGAGTTAAAAATGACTTTAAAGGTTTCAAATTTAATAAATCTGACTTATAGTTAAATAAATAAATAAACAAATAAATAAAAATGAAGAGGTTTTCAATTGAATACTGCCTACTTAACCATAGATGTCTATAGAAAGGTCAGCTATGGAGTTGAGGCATGAAATCTGTCTGAGTAGATCACGAAATCCATGAACTGAAAGAGTCGTCACTTAGAGAATAATTTATTTTGTAATTTAAAAGTGGTTACTCTTTGCCTGAGAGAATATAGGGGAAGATTTTATATATACGTTGTTTTGACTATATGTGTACACTCATATAGGTTTAGATATTTTGATTTGGAACTCATTTTTTTAAAAGGACCCTGTTTCTAAAATGAGTTGAATATAGTGGGGTTTCAGAACAGTTTAATATCCACAGGAAAATTCTATATAGATCTTTTTTTTGATAAATAAAAATTGTCCTGCTCTCTGCCATTGTCTTACTTCTCCCAGTGGAAATTCCATGAAAGCTCAAGTAACAGTCATGTTGTAGAGATAACATGTGTCTATATCAGGAAGGATAGAAATGAAAATCATAGAAAATCCTAGTAGTTGGGTCTACATGCTAAACATAAAATGCAGATCAATTACTTCATTCCTTCATTGATAGTTTGAGCTGGAAGCAATCTCAGCTCTATTTCCTTGACTCATAAATAAGAAATTAGAGGCCAGAAGTGTTAGACAAAGTAACAAGATTAATCAAGGTCACAAAGTTCATTGAGGCTAGAGTCAAGATTAGAACATTGGTTTCCTGGTTTCCAGTCTTAGGTTCTTCCCACTAAGCCATATCATCCTTAGGGCTCTGTTTAAAAATAATCTGGTTGAAAATATGGTGAAAAGAAAGAGGCAGTTCTCTCCAGGTAGCTCAACCAAATGCAAAATTCCTGAAGGTTCACTCACATAAAGCATACCTGGCTAGAGCACCAGTATCTTGTTATAGCAGCGCATATTAAATCAAAGAAATTGGAGTCTGAACATGCCTGGGAGGGGCTGCAAAGTGTAACACTCTGGGCAGTGGGATTCAGGCCATATTTTGAACTGCTTGAAAGAGAGGGGAAGATTTAAGCCCCAAATGGGGCTTAAACGAAGAATAAATCTGTTAGCAGAGCAATTACTCATGTGCTCTGTAAACTGCCTCCTTTAAGGATTAGCAGATAAATCTAGGCCTAGGCATTAGAGTTTTCTTGGCACACCTTCCTCCTTCTCCATGTCAATAACAATGTATTTACCCAATTATCAGATAATCCCACTTAAATTGATCAATTGATAGCTTCCCAGTCCTTTCAAAGCACTGCTTTGTTTTCTTTGGCCTCAAACACCTAAAAATATTTCTAAGGGTCAGGAAAGTACAAATTGCAAATTTATTATTCTTGGAGTTGCAGGATGACCTTTAACCCTGTGTTTCTGAACCCTGCTTGGTGCCTTGGAAAAGTGATTTCCATTAAAGTAAATAGGAGTCCTAGGGCAAAAGGCTGAAGGGAGCTTTGAGACTTAACCCCTTCACATACTTAGCCCACACTGAGAAGAGGAATTTTTAATGACAAATGGTACTTGCCATTTTTAAGTCACTTCACTCTGAAATGGCTGAGTTGGTTTTTTTTTTTTCTTTTCTTTTTTGTTTTATTTTTTCCCTTGCCTTTGCAACTAAACAAAAGCATGTACAAATTGTTAAAAGTGATAACTGCTATGGAGAAAATAATTTTTCCTTCATACAGTAGACATATAAACACTAGATGGGTTTAATTTAAACAAGAATAGCATAGATTCTCAACTTCTCATTTAAAATCTTTAGAACTAACAAAAAAGGACTTCTCAGAGTCCAATTTCTTTCATAGTTCTAGGAGGAGTTAAGAGATTTACCAAGTAAAAACATAGAATATCCAGTTAAATTAGAATTTCTGATAAACAATGGATATTTTTTTTAGTGTTATTGTGTACTAAATATTTCATGAGACATATTATATGAAAAATGTCTCTATTGTTTATAATATTTTGGGCATTCTGTAGTCTGACATTTTGTCTGGCAATAGAATAATGAGAGACCCTAACATTTCAGCTGTTGATGGTGTAGTGGTTGCCAAACAACAAGAGGAAGGCAGCTGCTGAGGCACAACATAATTTAGGACTGACTGGGTTCAAAACATGCTACCGCCAAAAATATGGCACCTTGGCGGATTGAGTATTTGAAGCTGAAAGATTTTGAGGAAATGGCAGAAGCAGGAGGGTCTCTGACCTTCCCCTTTCCTTCTCCTTCGAATCAGGTCATAAGACCCTCCTATGAGAGGTGACCTCCCTATACCTTTATCAAGAAAGCAGCTCTTTTACACCTTTCCTGTTTGCCATTTCCTGTTCCCCTTTAACCTTAAAAGAACCTAATTATAGGAATGAGATCACTAGGCAATTTAACCTAACTCCTGACTTACGCTCCACTGCTCCACTGAATGCACACAATGCCTTGCCTAGCCTGTTGAGTTTTTCCTAGATTAAAAGAAGTAAGAATGAAGAATTAAGTAGTTAAAGAATGACTAGCTCTCTACCTCCAGCAGCCTTCACAGCAATCATCCAGGCAGACCTCGTGGGCAAGATAGCATCTGAAGAAAAAGCATGAAGAGTCAGCCAGTCTGCACACAATGGAAAAGGACACAGAACCCTACCTCCTGCCTTGATAATTCACAGAGATTCTTTCCCCCCCTTTTCCCTTTAAGAGCTGTCATTGCTGAGCAGAATCTTTGGAGTTGGTTTGGGACATCAGTCTGACTTCTCCCCAGGCTGCTGGCACCCTCAGTAAAGTGATCTTTCCTTTCTACCAACACTTGCCTCTCAAGTCTTGGCTTCTGAGTGGTAGAGCAGCTGAACTTAAGTTCATTAACAATCAGGAGGAAAGAACATCTTTATAACAGGCCTTGCTGTTTCCCCAGTTTACCACACTCAGTTCATACTCTTTGTCCTATTACATCTTTCCATGGCTGTCCATTCTACATCAAACTTAGCACAATAGCACTCAGGTTTAATTGTTTCTTTGGGTCTTTATTTCCTTATGAAGGCTCCCTTGTCATGTAAAATTTATATCAAATGAATTTGTATGCTTTTCCCCTGTTAATTTGTCTTTAACAGTTTAATTTTCAGACCCAGTCAGGGGCCATAAGAGGGTCAAGGAAACATTTTTTTCTTCCTCTTCAGGACACATTCTGCCATATATCACTTTCACTAATAATTAACAGAGCAAAGGATTTCAGCAGGGTTTATGATGGAAAAAAAATCTTTCTTCATCAACACCACTTTTACAGTTTGCCTCCTGCTTTCGTTTTCAGCTGCATCTCTCAGCCTTCTCTCATCTCATATTCCTCCCAGACTAGTTTCCTTTTCCTGCCCCAAGAATGCACTTGGCTATTCCCCATATTCCCCAATGTATTTTGATCACATTGTTCTCCCATCTGGTACACACTTTTCCCATCTGTATCTTCTCTATCATTTAATATCAGTCACCATTTAAATCCTATTGCCTTTATGAAATTTCCCTTGTTATGCAATGACCCTCCTCCCCATCTTGAAGCATCTGAGAATATTCTAGATCCTTTATTTGGCACTAACATTTCAGTGTGGTTCTTTAAGTTATTAATTCTCTCTTTCTCTCTCTCTCTCTCACACACACACACACACACACACACACACTCACACACACACACACATACATGCATACACATACACAAACACATACACTCCCCTTGGCTTTTTAGTTAAAGGGTGATGAAGGTAGATGGATGAAGGTAGATGGATTTATTTAGCTGTATTTATCTTCCAATGATAATAAATGTGCCAATTATGTATCTGATCTGTGTTAATTGTTTCAATATTCAGTCAATCTTCTAACTTGAAGTCATTCTCTCTTTGAATTAATATTCATTCAATAATATTTATTAGGCACCTATTGTGTGCCAGATGTTTCCTAAGCTTTCAGATCACTAAAATCTAAATCACGTAAGAGCAGAGATTGTGTTTGTATTGTATGGCTAGATCTTTAGAAACTGGAAAATGCCTGGCACAAAATAGGTGCTCAGTGGATTTTGATTGAAGCAATAAAATAGGACCTACTATCTGTTTGTTGTCTTAAATTCAACCTTTCTTTTTTCCTGAAAATTTATCTCTCTGTCTCTTTTAAACAATTACGTCAGTGTCTGTAATTGTTACAGTGCCTTCAATCTTTAACTTACTGATTACTATGCAGGTTGCTGCTAGGATTATAGCCCCCAGTCAGTTCTAATAGCTTTAATTCTCAGCTTATGCACCTTCTATGATGTCCTGTTACATAAAAGATAAGGAACACATTCTTGAATAACATGTTCAACCCTTCACAACCTGGACTAACCTTAGTTTCCAGATTTAGCTGTTTATTCTCTACCTCACTCTTATGATTCAACCAAATCCATCTAATTCCCCTTCGATGAGGCTGTTAAGAGCTAGAGTTTTCTGGGGTCAGATGAAAAGGAGGGTTGTGGATCACTAAACAGGCTCACTTTTAAACTCACTAGCCATTTTCTATATAATTCTTTGCATATGTTGTTACAGATAGTAAGGTTTTTTCCAGATAGGAAATTGTCTTGTGTTTCTTTGCTTGAAAATCCCTAGGCTTCTGTTCCACGTCTTCTTATGCACAACTGTCTATGTTATTCCCGTCCACCGGCCTGATTTAAAAACAGAAGTTCCATTCTGTGCTATTATAATACTTTGCTTTGTCTGTATGTCTGCCAGGGTGAGCATGTTAAGTTGTAACTTGACTAGTTTCTGAGCTCCTTGAAAGCAGAGACCTTGTCTTGACCGTCTCTATGCATATCAGATCCCTAACGTGTTAAATAGAACATGAATTATTTGATATGGTAATTTTACTTGTGTAAGGTGTTTCTCTTTTCTTGACTGTCATTGTATGAATATATCCCCACCCTCATTCTGGTTCTCCTTTTGCTGCCCTTCTTTTACATTTGACTGAACCTCAGAGTGACTGGTGAGTACAGATGGTACTCAACCTACGATGGTTTCACTTATGATTTTTCGACTTTATGGTGGTGTGAAAACAGTATGCATTCAGTAGAAACCATATTTTAGATTTTGAATTTTGATCTCTCCCTGGGCTAGTGATATGCTATGATACTCTCATGATGCTGGGCAGCTTCCAGTCAGTCACAAAATCACAAGGGTAAACAACAAATGTACTTAAACCATTTTGTACTCATATGACCATTCTGTTTCTCACTTTCAGTAAAGTATTCAATAAATTACTTGAGATACTCAATGCTTTATTATAAAATAGGCTTTGTGTTAGATAATTTTGCCCAACTGTAAGCTAATGTAAGTGTTCTGAGTACGTTTAAGGTAGGCTAGGCTTAACTATGGTGTTCGGTAGGTTAGGTGTATTAAATGTATTTTCTACTTAGGACAATTTCAACTTATGATGGGTTCTTTGGGGGTGTAATGCCATCATAAGTAAAGGAAGATTTGTAGTCCCTCCTACAAGTATGCAAAGGCAAGAGAGATAGCTAGCACCCTCATACAGATTTCTGTAGGTAGGATACAATTTCAGTGATCTCTAGATCTGCCAGGGTTGTGACTTTAGGATTACAAATATCAATCCAAAACCTCCTTGTAAACTTGTGAGGTACCTCACAGAAGCCCCATCTAGCACTTACAAACTCCAGGAGAGGAGGAGTTTTTATCTCTTTTGTTTATCTTTCTATCCCCAGCACCTGTTATTGTGCTAGCAGTATAATGTTCACTAAGTAAATACTGTTGGTTAAAAACCACCTGTCTGAAGCCACGCAGCTGGTAAATGTCAGAATTATAACTGAAAATCAGAACAGTTTGGTTCCAAAAATCATTCTTTTTTTAATAGTTGGCTACCTCTTAGATGACAATTTATTTATTTATTTATTTATTTATTTTTGGCTGTGTTGGGTCTTCGTTTCTGTGCGAGGGCTTTCTCTAGTTGTGGCAAGCGTGGGCCACTCTTCATCGCGGTGCACGGGCCTCTCACTATCGTGGCCTCTCTTGTTGCAGAGCACAGGCTCTAGACGCGCAGGCTCAGTAATTGCGGCTCACGGGCCCAGTTGCTCCTCGGCATGTGGGATCTTCCCAGACCAGGGCTCGAACTCATGTCCCCTGCATTGGCAGGCAGATTCTCAACCACTGCGCCACCAGGGAAGCCCCCGACAATTATTTAATATAAACTCAAGCTCTAGAGCTCAAAGTCTAGAGACTTTGCCATCTACTCCATCTAATCTATTTATTCAGACTTGATCTTCTGGTACTAAGTGCCTTGTCATTCTTTCTTATGAAAATAGCTAACATTTATTGATCTAACATTATTAATAGGCACCATGGTAGGCATTTTACATTTATAAACACAATTAATCATCACAAAAAGCTTATTAACACCATTTCAAAAATGATGAAATGAGATACAGTGTGGTTAAGTAGTATGCTCAAGGTCAAATATTAGTAGCTTTTTCTGGAACCTGTCTAGCTTCACATACTAGATCCTTGATCTCTATGTGCCAGAAGAGTCATATTAATCAGTCTAAAACTGGGTATCAGCAAAGGAAGAACTATTAGCTGAGTCTAGCACACCAGCTTCTGCAAGTGTACCAGTGTCATCAGAGTAACATGTGAACTCACCCCTGCCATGCTGGTATAAAGAATGATGTGAAATGGTGTCTTCCACAACCTCCTTATGTCACTAACAGCAACAGTTCACAAACCCCTCCACTTGACCATCAACAGGTGTTACATCTGTGAAAGCAAGCAGAGAAATAGCATAACCACAGGACCTGAAATCACTTGCCTCGGTATTAGAAATATAAAAATGCATATTGAAGTGTAATTAATGGCTAAAATACTGAAAACATATGCGTTTCAAAAATCATTTATTGCTTTTTTAAATGAACAATATTTTATTTTTAATTGAATTAAAGTGACTTTTTTTTAACCACTTAGTTGTTCCAGAGACAGCTGGAGCATAGCTGTTAGGGGAAAAAAGAGTGAAGTCAGAAAAGCTCTAAATTAGGCAAATTGACTTGGCAGATTTTTATTCTGTTATTGGGGAATATGGAAAGTATATATAGTATTAAAAATACACTCAAACATACAAACATGAAATAGTACAAATACAAGAATAGGAAGTGTGTATATCTCTCCGTATTTATAAATACAAATAGAATACTCTTTAATGTGTAGTATTCCTAATCCAATGCATACCCCTAAACTCTCCTTTTGCTTAAAATTGATTGTGGAATGTTGAGGATTTCTTATCTTCAGGAGTGAAGTAAGCTGACAGCTATTAACTCAGAAAAAAGGAGCCGTTTAATTAGGAAGATTGAAATGGTTCCTGTTTTCCTCTCATGTTCTATCTATGCCTCAATCTAAACCAAAGTCATTCTCTTCCTTTCAATCCATTAAAGTCTTCAAAGTGTTCTTCCAGATGAGCTGTATGTATTTGTGTTTACTCCTCCTTTTGTCGATTTCTTTTATATTTATTTTTTAGGCATTTTTATGCATTAAACAACATTTTTATTTACCACTATATATAAAGTGTGTGTGTGTGTATGTTTGTATGTATGTGTGCATCATGTAAAGTATAATATAGGAGTGTAAATATATAAGATATAAGTATTTTCCAGAGTGTTTTAATTATTTTAGTGATGGTGATTTCTGTTTTCAGGATGTATTTGAGATTTATGTAATTTATCAATCTTTTCTCTAGATATTGTATAACATTTAGAAAGGTCTTCCCAATTTCAGAGTAGTAAAATGCATTTCATTATGTCATCTTGTACTTTTATATATTTCTTCCATTTAAACTTTTTGATTCAAAGTGGAATTTATACTGTTGAAATTGTGAGAAATGGATTCAACCTTATCTTTTTCTACACGACTCTCCAACTGTTTGAATGCCATTTGTTGATTAATTCACATTATCTCCACTGACTTAAAATATCTTCTAAAAAACTAAATATCCTCATATACTTGGCTTTGTCCTAGACTTTCTCTTCAGTTCCATTGATATATTAATTCATGAGTTTTATTCCATATCACTTTAACCCTTTATTACTTCTTTAAATATTTTCATTTGGTTGCAGTATGGTGTTTTAAGACAGTTTCATCATCCCAGTGAACATTTTCAATAAGGATCCATGGCTTGCAGGGATTTTCCAGCAGTTTTACTCCTTCGTTTATAGTTTATTTTTGTGGACATGAGTCAAGTTTATATGACTAAGTATCTGTATAATGCAAGAACATTGAAACTCAGTAAAGATATATTTTTGTTAAAAAGCCACACTTTTATTTCTTATAACTTTGTAATACATTTCAGTATCTTATAAGAATAATTCTCCATCATACTTTTTCCCCCTGGCTATTTTTGTTTATTTTTCTTCATGAACTTGCAAACCAGTTTATTTAATTATGAAGAGAATCTCTTTATATTTTTATTGTTGCCAGAATTTGACTCCCTTCTGGACCACAAAACTCTGCAGGTCCCTTTACTTTTCTCTTCAGGGAGAGTCATGTCTTTTAACCAGGATTGCTGAACAGTGGCAAACACTACTCTGTTTTTTGTTTTTATTTTAAATTTTTTTATTGAAGTATAGTTGATTTATAATATTATATTTGTTTCAGGTGTACAAGAAAATTGTATAGGTTATACTGCATTTAAAGTTATTATAAAATATTTGCGGTATTCCCTGTGTTGTACAATACACCCTTGTAGCTTTTTAATTTTATACATAATGGTTTGTATCTCTCAATCCCCTACCCCTATTGCGCCCCTCCCCCTTTCCCTCTCCCCACTGGTAACCACTAGTTCATTCCTTGTATTTGTGAGTCTGTTTCTGCTTTGTTATATTCATTCATTTTATTTTTTAGATCCCACATGTAAGTGATAACATACAGTATTGTCTTTCTCTGTATGACTTATTTCACTAAGCACAATATGTTTCAGGTCCATCCATCCATGTTGTTGCAAATAGCATAATTACATTATTTTTCATGGCTGAGTAATATTCTATTATATTTATCACATCTTCTTTATCCATTCATCTGTTGATAGACACTTAGGTTGCTTCCATATCTTGACAATTGTAAATAATGCTGCTATGAACATTGGGGTGCATATGTTTTTTCAAATTATTGTTTTCAGTTTCTTGGGATGGAATTTCTTCAGGAGTGGAATTGCTGGATCATATGATAGTTCTATTTTCAGTTGTATAGCTGCTAAAACCAAGGGTTAGTGAGTTTTTACTGAATAAAATACTTTTGACTCTTGCATCTATAGCTGCTTTTTTTTTTTCTATTCTCCTAAATTAATACTTCACACCAAAGGGCACTGGCAACTTAACCATGATCTACAAATGACTGACATACTTAGCTGATTAGTCAGGAATTCCTTGGCTGTCACTGTGTCTTTGTCTAGTAAATTTTGGCAGGAAGAGAATACAATTGCTTATCTGAAATACCTATACAGTCTGAGAACTTCATTATGTAGGCTGTTATAGACTTTCTTTCCTAGCAAAAATCATAAGATCTATGAAATTTAAATTTTTCCATTTTCAGAAGAAAGCATGTGTGGCCTCCTGCTTTAAAATTTTCCCATATAAAATTCTAAATCGTTAGCCTAAATATACCCTCCTCCTTTGACAGCATGGCCTCAAGGTTAAATAATGTTAAATTAATAAATTCTCTGAACAGTGGTCAGCTCTGAGTAAGCATTTTCTGATTTGGAATTTAACAACTATTATTTGCTTTAATATTCAACTATAGCATACTAAACTCAAATAACATTTTTATTGCTATTGTACCACTCAATGTCAATTTAGCACAGCTCATAAAAAACTCAATAGAAGTGATGAGAATAGATATTTAACCACTGACCTTCACCAATGGAATCTACCTAAGCAGTTCTTTTCAGCTTGGGGAAAACTCAGCCTGATTCATTTCAAGTTAGGGTGTTCTTTCTTTTTTATAAGCCCTGTCACTGTCACTGTCACCATCCTGTACCCCCTTGAATAGTTTACCTACTATCTCTGGTTTGTTTTCTCAATGGTAAAATTTGTAATGAAAAGAATGATATTGCATTAATTTATTCAACCACATTTATTGAGTGCCTACTATGTTCTAGAAAATGTTCTCATTCTTGGGAATACGTTGGAGAAGAAATATTCTTCCCTCATGGAACTTTAAGAAAGCTGTTGGTAGAAACAGACGACAGGTCAACATATAAGTAAAATATATTGTTCATTGGGTAGTGAAAGTGCTGTGGAGGTGAGCAGGATTAGATAATAAGAATAAGGAGAATTGAGGCAGTGAGATTAGCCATTACATAGGATAATTAGGAAAGGCTTCACAGACAAGATGATATTTGAACAGAGATTCAGTGGAAGTTAGAAAGTCAATCTTGAGTTTATCTGGGGAAGGGGACACTCTGCAAAAAGAACAGCAAGTTCAAGTGTCCTGAGGTAAGAATTTGCTTAGTATTTTTGATGGACAGAACAGAATTAAGCAGAATAAAAATTGTAGGAGGTAAGATCACAGAAATACTGGGGATGGGAACAGATTATGGGGACCATCGAGGCCATGGTCATTAATGACTTTTGCTCTGAGTAAAAGGAGAAGCCACTGGGGGTTTTTGAATGTAAAATTGACATGATCAGATTTTTGTTTTAAAAGGATCAATTTGGTTTGGGGTTGAAAATGAACTAATAGTGAGGGCAAGGGTCAAAGTAGGGAGACATCTTAGAAGATTATTGTCACAAAGTGTGAGATGATTTGCACCTGGGACGTATTGGTGTCATTGAGAAATAGATTTAGGAACTAAATATTTTGATGTTAGGATAAACAGAATTTGTTTGTAAATTGAATATGGGCTATGAGCTTGGAGTTAAGAATGACTCCAAGATTTTTGGCCTGAGTAGATAGAAAAATAGAATTGACATTTATTTAGATGTAGACAAATGTGGGAAGAGAAAGATAGTTTTGGAGGGAGACATATTTCAGGAGCTTGGTCTCAAGGAATGTTAATTTTGAGACGTCATTTAAACATACAGTTAGAGATGCCATGTATGCAATTGAGCATACAAGTCAGGATTTGTTGGATTTTGGGGTAAACTATATATTTTGGTGTATTATTATCATAGAATTGGTATTTAAAGCCACAGGCCTTGATATGATGACTTAGATGATGGGTGAGGGTAAATAAGAGACGTTATTTACTACTTGATTAAAAAATTTGGAGCCAATTTCTGTCTTAACTGATAAGTTCCTTTTCTGTCATTAGTACTTTTCTATATTCCAAATGATCTTAAACTGAGGATAGAGTACCCTATGAATTGAGTTCAAATATTCAGACAGAGGAAATAGCTGATTAAGAAAACTCACAATATTTATCTAATATGTAATCTTACTAGGAACAGAATGATTGGGAGGAAGGAAGCCCAAGTGTTCTTTGTATTCCACAAATGGTGTGGCTGGCTTGAATCTACTCTCATTGAGTGGTTTAATATCATTATGGATACCAAAATATTTTTAGGACTTTAGGAACCCCAACAGCAATGATAAAGCAGACGAGCAAACTTATATAGTAGAAATAGCAAAGAGTATGGAATTAGAGGAAACCAGTTTGTGTCTTGGTCAACTTATCAGCTGTGTTACTTTAGACTAGTCATTGAGGTTTCCTGGGTTGGGGATCAATGTGTACATTAAAATGTATACAGTAATTTTTGTCTTGAGCACCTCAGAGAACCATTTTTGAGAATCAAATAGAACAACATCTGTGACAGAGTTTTGTGAATTATTAGAGCCCTTAATAGATATGAGATTTCTTGATTGATTTTAAGATCAGTAAAGTTTGGTTATCTTGGTATGAAGCAAATGGGCATTAGGAAATAAAAAAGTTGAAGCTCCTGAATATTAGCAAATCACGAGTTGAGACATGGGAGCAACCTAAATGTCTACTGATAGAGGAATGGATAAAGAAGATGTGGTATATTTGCACAATGGAATATTACTCAGCCATAAAAAAAGAATGAAATAATGCCATTTGCAGCAACATGGATGGACCTAGAGATTAGCATACTAAGTGAAGTAAGCTGGACTGAGAAAGAAAAATATCACATGATATCACTTACATGTGGAATGTAAAAAAAAATGATACAAATAAACTTGTATACTAAATAGCAATAGATACACACATAGAAAACAAACTTATGGTTACCAAAAGGGAAAGGAGGGGAGAGGAATAAATTAGGAATTTGTGATTAACATATACACATTACTATATATAAAATAGATAACCAACAAGGACCTACTATATAGTACAGGGAACTATACTCAGTATTTTGTAATAACCTGTAAAGGAAAAGAATCTGAAAAAAAAAATAGATATATATGTGTCTATAACTGAATCACTTTGCTGTACACCTGAAACTAACACAACATTGTAAATCAACTATACTTCAATTAAAAAAAGATCACTGATCACAGATCAATATAACAAATATAACAATAATGAAAAAAGTTAAATATTAGGAGAATTAACAAAATGTGACACAGAGACATGAAGTAAGCAAACTCTATTGGAAAAATTGTACCTATAGACTTGTTTGGCACAGAATAACAGCAAACCATCAATTTGTAAAAAACAAAGTATCTACAAAGCACAATAAAATGAAGTATACTTGTATAGGCCTTTCAAACCAAGTGAGTAAAAGAGATAAAGAGAACAGTTAAGAATTTCAGATACAAATTTAGATTTGAGAATGTGGAGAAAAGAAACAGTGTGAGCAAGGCATTACTATTTGTAAATTTTTTGATGTTAGAATAAACATTGTTAGTGGTATGACTTTAATCTGTATTTCTTTAGTGATTGATAGTAAACGTTAGCTTATTTTAAAAATTTAAAAACCACATTAGTAAAATAAGATTTGAAATTGTTTTAGTCAAAAGTTATTTTTTAAATCCTTTTTTAATTATATTTCTCGGAAATAAAACCAATTTAAAATTACCACTATAGTTTATGATTTTAATGATCCAACACATAAGTGTAGTTGGTTAAATACTGCATCACTTTTCTACTGGAATAATCAAAGTCACTTATGCTATTAGTTCTATGTTTGGCAACTGTATTGAAGTGTTGATGTAAAATGCTAGGAAATCAGGTTCTGAAGCCCTATTTGTATAGCTCTTAGAACTCATTCAGCAGTAACAACATAACTTGTTTTTGATTGTGTTTTACTGTGATTACAGGTGGAGAGATCTTTTTGTATACTAATTTTGCTAGTGTTTCAGGGATAGAATTCTGAGATCTTCCTGTTGGTAAGTATAGACTACATATCTGAATGTTTTGCTTTGTGGTTTCCCTCTGAAGATGGTTTTGGTGTTAATTCTCAGACAAAGGATTTCATCATTATATCCATGATGTAAGCCTTTGTTATTGCAGTGTATCAAGACAATAATACAGAGATGTGATATATATATAAGGATATCAGAAAACTAAACAGAGAGTTCATCAGAGAATGAACTGACAGTGAAAAAGGAATCTCTGGTCGAGACAGAAAAAGTGATGAAGCAGCGATGACCAGCAGGAGGATTGTGATTCTGCCCTGCCCTGCCCTCAGTTCCTAGAGAAGGTCAGATCACCTCCACTTTCTTGTAATTTAAGGGCATATTGTGAATTAGGCTAGAAAGTCACATGCTACTGCCTGTGACTATTCCTGTGAGGAACATATTTTACCCACAAAAACGCTATGAAATTAATATAATTTGTGAAAGATTACATAGATTTCTACAGGTATCTCTGAGAAGGCAAGGTGGAAAATAAGATTACTGATTGATTAATGTATATCCTTGGAAAAATCAATAGTCCAAGCTTGTTTTTTTCAATCCCTTTGACTCCTGTTTCTGAAGACTTTCTCTCTAATATAATCTGCATTTTGAATATATTGTGGTATTGAGGGGGAGCCAGGGAGTGCTTAATTAGGAAGGAGATATGACTAGACATTTATCAAAACCCACACGCAGGATTTTTCAGCAGTAGTTTTATTAAAAATGTAGGCCAGGCAATTCTTTGTTGAGGGGACTCTGCATTGTAGGATGTTTAGCAACTTCCCTGTCCTTTATCCACTGGCTACTAGTAGCCACTTTCCCAGCCCCAGCTAATTGTGACAACAAAATTGTCCTAACCAAATTTGCCAAAGGTACTCTTGGAGGCAAAATTTCCCCTGGGTGAAAACTACTGGATAAAATAATTAAGGCAGTTTGATTTTACTTGTCAGTGTTTGATTTAGGAATAATGAAACACATCTAAGTCATAATCAAGTTGCTATGAGATGCAAAATCAAGGAGGTAAAGAGGAATATAGTTTTGAGTCAAACAGAATCAGATTCAAATTATTATGCTGGGAATTTTATCAAGTTGCTTAATTTTACAGAGGCTCAGATTTCTCAGTTGTAAGTGGAAATAATAGTATCTATGTCAGAGAATTGCTGTGGGGATTAGATAAAATGAATGTAAGCTCCTTAACAGATTACCTAGAATATAGTAAGTATTCTACTGTTAAATACTAATAGATGTAACGATGAAAACATGACCAAAGTATGGGAATTCTAGTATGAAATACTAGAAATACTCTTTAAAATTTTGATGGGAAAATATAGACTGCATCAAAATAAAAATGTATTGAAATCTCATGAATAAATTTTATTCATATAATATTTCATATTAAATTGTCATATCAAATTCTAATAATTGTATTCATTAAAAAATTCTAATAAGTTATTAGATTTTACAAGTAATATTGAATTTCTAACAAATTGAAATAATTAAATATAATGTTAATAGAAATATATCAGGGTAGGGCTGTTTAAAGACTTATTTTTAAAATATGAGATTCAGGAAATTGTGGGCAGAAATTTTTTATCGTATCATGAACTGGGATCAATAACATAAGAAATCAGCTTTATAAAGTTTTTCAATTTCACTAAAAATCAATGACAGTGTATTGCACAGGTGCACTCTTCAAATACAAGAGATATAGCAAGACTTAATGCCTTATAGTTGTACTTTATACCTTTGCATAAATGTGATTGTATTTTATACCTCTGAGTAGAAAAAAAAATCCATTGAAGGCCATAGATCCATTGGAAGGAAAAAAATCAGCTGAGGAAGATACTCATAGGGAAATAAATTAACACTTAACATGTTAAATATTTGGCAGGTTCTGTACTTCTAGCTCCTCATATGTGTAAATAAAGGAAGACTTTAGTAATACAAATGAACAGTTCCTAGATTTTTACGCTCTTCTATTTTTCAAGTTCAGAAAATAAAAGAATCTATTTTGTTAATATATTTATTCTTTCATCTAAAAGGTAGGAGTTTTAAAGAAAGGAAAGAAGGTTGAAATGATAAAGAATGGGAGCAACAACAATAAAACAGATGAAACTGACAGGAAGGAAAAGCAAAGACTCACAGAAAGAGTGAAAAGAAGGCAGATAGGAAAAACAATCAGTAAGATGTTTTTCCATTGCTTTACACTGTCATTTGTAGCCATTTGTAAATATTGCTGCTTGGGATTCATAAGATTATGTTGTGCTTTCATAACTATATTTACAATTGAAACATCTATGTCTTGTCACTTGATTCAGCTGCTAGATAAAATTAAGTAGCATTTTATTCTGGCATAAATGGTGAATATAGCTATGTCTGGAATTCACTAATAGGTCTTTCCTCATTGGGACTTACATACACTCTTATTCCAGCAACACTTTCTTGCACACAAACTGTGGCAGAGACAGAGAAGTGGTTAGGAGTTGTTTGCCTACAAATTCTTTTTTTACATTTTCTTTGTTCTTTTCTTATGACATCTTTGTAAGTGTAAATGTTTGATTGTATAATCAAAACAAAAGGGCCTAGAAGCCTCATAGAAAAGCAGTGAAGATTGTTAAGTGTTCTGGTAGAACTTGGGTTATTATTAGCTGTATAGGGAATGGTTACTAGGTAATGAAGTGCTTAACCTAAAATTGCCAGAACCATTTAAGAGTCACTAACTCACTTGGTAAATTTGAGATACTGAAGCTATCCTAATTTTCTTTCAGTGTCAGTTTAAAATTTTTATAAAAATAAATAATACATATTTAGTTAAATTTGGAGGCAACAGTTATATCAATGGACTCTACAGCTAAACAAATCATCTAGACTTGCACTCATAACTGCCAATACTTAAACCAATTCTGGTTATTATTATTAGACAGAAAATGAAAATCAAAGTCTGAGTCCTTGGTTCAGAGGGCATCGTATTTTTGACTTTTTGGTAACTTGTTTTTCCAAATGTTATTCTTCTTTAAAAATGTACATAGGCTTGGATCTTTGGGAAATTATCTCATATTTTACATTGAAATATGTTTTAATTTTTTTATTGAGGTATAGTTGATTTACAACATTATATTAGTTTCAAGTGTACAACATAGTGATTCCAAATTTTTATAGATTATACACCGTTTAAAGATATTATAAAACATTGGCTATATTCCCTGTGTTGTACAATAGATCCTTGTAGCTTATTTATTTTATCCATAATAGCTTGTAACTCTTAATCCCCTACCCCTAACTTTCCTCTCCCTCTTCCCTCTACCCACTGGTAACCACTAGTTTGTTCTCTGTATCTGTGAGTCTGTTTCTGTTTTGTTATATTCAATTATTTGTTTTACTTTTTAGATTCCAATATAAGTGATAACATACAGTATTTGATTTATTTCACTAAGTATGACACCCTCTAGGTTCATCCATGTTGTTGTAAATGGTATAATTCAATTCTTTTCTATGGATGAGTAATATTCCATTATATATATATGAGTAATATTCCATTATATGTATATATATATATGCCACATCTTCTTTATCCATTCATATGTTAATGGACACTTAGATAGCTTCTATATCTTGGCTACTGTAAATAATGCTGCTGTGAATATTGGGATGTATGCATCCTTTCAAATCAGTGTTTTGATTTTCTTGGGATATATATTCCAGAGTGGAATTGCTGGATTATATAATATTCTATTTTTAGTTTTTTGAGGAACCTCTCCATACTGTTTTAAATAGTGGCTGTACTAATTTACATTCCCACCAACAGTGTACAAGGGTTATCTTTTCTTCACATCCTCACCATCATTTGAATTTGCTGTCTTTTTGGTGATAGTTGTTCGGACAGGTGTGAGGTGATATCTCATTGTGATTTTGACTTGGATTTCTCTGATGATTAGCAATGTTGAGCATCTTTTTTATTGCTTGTTGGTAATCTGTATGTTTTCTTTGGAAAACTGTCTATTCAGATACCCTGACCAGTTTTTATTTGGGTTGTTTGTTTATTTGTTTATTTTATTTTAGTTGTATGAGTTCTTTGTGTATTTTGGATATTAACCCTTTATGAGATCTTTTTGGATATCATTTGCAAATAACTTCTCCAATTCAGTAGGTGGCCTTTACATATCATTGACTGTTTCCTTCACTGTGCAAAAGGATTTTAGTTTGAGGTATCCAACTTGTTGCTCTAGTTTCCCATGCCTGAGGAGACATATCCAAAAAATTATTACTAACACCGATGTCAAAGAGTTTACTACCTGTCTTCTCTTCTAGGAGTTTTATGGTTTCTAGTCTTACACATATGTTCTTGATCCATTTTGAGTTTATTTTTTATATGGTGTGAGAAAATGTTCTAATTACATTATTTTAATTATAGCTCTCCAGTTTTCCCAGCCTCAGTTATTGAAGAGACAAGCTTTTCCACATTTTATATTCTTGCCTCTTTTGTCATAGATTAATTCACCATAAGTGTGAAGATTTACTTCTGGGCTCTCTATTCTGTTCCATTGGCCTATGTATCTGGTTTTTTTTGCCAGTATCATACTGTTTTCATGACTGTAGCTTTGTATTATAGTCTGAAGTCAGGGAGTGTGATACCTCCAGTTTTGTTCTTCTTTCCCAAGATTGCTTTGGCTATTCTGGGTGTTTTGTGTTTCCATACAAATTTCAAGTTATTTATTCTAGTTCTGTGAAAAATGCCATTGGTGTTTTGAAAGGGATTGCGTTGAATCTGTAGATTGCCAAGGGTACTATGGTCATTTCAACAATATTAATTTTTGAAGTTAGATTTATTCTTTTTGATTGGATGGTAAATGGGATTGATTTCTTAATTTATCTTACTGATAGTTTTTTGTTAGTGTATAGAAATGCAACAGATTTCTGTATATTAATTTTGTATTCTACAACTTTATCAAATTCATAAATGAGCTTTAGTAGATTTTTGGTGGTGTCATTAAGATTTTTTATGTATAGTGTCATGTCATCTGCAAACAGTGACAGTTTTCCTTCTTCCTTTCCAATTTGGATTCCTTTTATTTCTTTTTTTGTTGATTGCTGTGGCTAGGACTTCTAATGCTATGTTGAATGAAACTGACAAAAGTGGACATCCTTATCTTGTTTCTTATCTTAGAGAAAATGCTTTCAGCTTTTCACCAGTGAGTGTGATATTATCTGTGGGCTTATATGACCTTTATTATGTTGAGGTGTGTTCCCTCTACACCCACTTTGTTGACAGTTTATATCATAAATTGATGTTGAATTTTGTAAAAGTTTTTTATGCATCTATTGAGATGATCATATGATTTTTATTCTTCAGTTTGTTAATGTGGTGTATCATATTGATTGATTTATGGATATTGAACCTTCCTTGCATCTCTGGGATAAACTCCACTTGGTCATGGTTTATGATCCTTTTAGTGTACTGTTGAATTCGATTTGCTAATTTTTTTTGAGGATTTTTGCATCTATGCTCTGAAGTGATATCAGCCAGTTATTTATTTATTTATTATTTTTATTGTTTTATTTTGTGATTACTTTGTCTGGTTTTGATATCAGGGTGATTCTGGCATGACAGAATGATTTCAGAAGTGTCCTTTCCTCTGCAATTTTTTGGAATAGTTTGAGAAGGATAGGTGTTAACTCTTCTCTAAATTTGTTATAGTTCACCTTTGAAGCCATCTGGTCTCGGACTTTTGTTTGTTGGTAGTTTTTAATTACATTACTGCTTCAATTTCATTACTGGTAATTGATCCATTTATATTTCTATTTCTTCCTACTCTTCCTAGTCCAATCTTGGAAATTATACATTTCTAGGAATTAGTTCCGTTAGGTGTAACGTTAGATTGTTTATTTGAGATTTTTCTTGTTTCCTGAGGTAGGCTTGTATCACTATAATCTGCCCTCTTAGAACTGTTTTTGCTGAATCCCATAGATTTTGGATCATTGTGTTTTCATTTTCATTTGTCTCCAGGTATTTTTTATTTCTTCTTTGATTTCTTTAGTGATCCACTAGTTATTTAGTAGCATATTGTTCATCTTCCACATGTTTGTAGTGTTTACAGTTTTTTTTTTTTCTTGTAGTTGATTTCTAGTCTCATAGTATTGTGGTTGGAAAAGATGCTTGATATGATTTCACTTTTCTTAAATTTACTGAGACTTGTTTTGTGGTCTAGTCTGTGATCTATCCTGGAGAATGTTCCATGTGCCCTTGAAAAGAATGTGTATTCTGCTGCTTTTAGATGGAATGTTCTATATATGTATCTATTAAGTCCATTTGGTATAATGTGTCATTTCAGACCAGTGTTTTCTTATTAATTTTCTGTCTCGATGATCTGTTCACTAATATAAATGGAGTGTTAAATTTCCCTACTATTGTGTTACTGTCAATTTATTTCTTTGTGTCTGTTAATATTTGCTATATATTTAGGTGCTCCTATATTGGGAGTATATATATTTACAATTGTTATATCTTCTTCTTGGATTAACCCCTTGATCATTATGTAATGTCCTAGTACTGGTGCCAACAGGCTGGTGGGTGGGACAAGGTCCCATTGTTAATAAGCTAGAAGGGACATTCCAAAATGGCACTTGCCAGTACCTGTCTCCACATGGTAGAAGGAGCTCCCAAAATGGCTGCCATAAGTGTCTATGTTCCCAGGGTGAGCTCTAGTTGCTTCCTGCCTCTGGAAGATTCTCTAAGATCAGCAGCTGTGCCTGACCTAGGTTCCTTTCAAATTACTGCTTCTGCCTTGGGTCTTGGAGCTTATGAGATTTTGTGTGTGCACTTTAAGGGTGGAGTCTCTATTTCCCACAACACCCTGGCTCTTCTGAAAGTTAAGACCCACTGGCCTTTAAAGCCAAACATTCTGGGAGCTCGTCTTCCCTAGGCAGGACCTCCAGGCTGCTGAGCTTGATGTGGGGCTCTGACCTGTTGGTCCTTGGGGATAACCTCTGCAGTTGTAATTATCCTCCCATTTGTGGGTCTCCCACCTGGGGATATGGGTCTTGAGTATACAGCAACTCTGCCCCTCCTACCTGTATCCTTGTGGTTCATTCTTTATATCTTCAGTTGTGGAAGACCTTTTCTGCTAGATTCTGGTCTTTCTCATCAATAGTTGCTTTGTAAATAATTGTAATTTTGGTATGCCCGTGAGAGGAGGTGGGTTTAAGGTCTTCCTACTTTGCTATCTTGGCCAAGCTCTCTACATGAAATACTATATTTTAAAAAGAAAGATTAGTAAAACCAATGTATGGATAAAAATACCTCAGTTTTACAACCATTTTAGGCCATAATTAGGGTCCATTATTTTTAAAAAGAATAAGAGATACTTCAATGACTATAGTTTATTTATGGTTTAATGGCATCCATTATTATATAGAGATATATAGAAACATAATCCAGAGTGAGTTTTGCAGTTCTTCTATGTTACATAATTTTGTCAGTTAAAGGTGCAATTTCTATTCATTTCTACTCTTTTATTAAACTGGTGAGAGTTTCTAGAGATGTTTTATCTCTAACAGATGCTAGAAAATTGTTCACATGGAAACATAATACTGCTTATATTAATATCCTAAAAATTCATTAGCATTTGCTTCAGGTAAATTTCACTGACTGAAACTAGTGAAGGATGTATGATTTACATGCATGTCTTGATATTTTTTGAAAGACAGATGTTTACATTCCTCTTCAGACAGGACTAAAATGTTGGTTCAGCAGGAGCAAAATGAGTGATTTTTCTAGAGGAATAGAGTGAGCAGCAGAAGAAGAAATAGGAGAAAGAAAAACAAAGAAGGCAGGAAGTAAGTGGAAGAAAATAAAAAAGATTGAAGATGGGGAAGAAGGGGTGAGTAAAGAAGAAAAGGAAAGAGAGAAAATTTAGAAAGGGAAGAGAGAGAATAGGGAAAGGAGGAGTGAGAAAGGAAAGAAGAAAGAGAAAATGATAACAGTAGAAGAAAAGGAAAGGGAAAACCATGAGGAAGAAGAAGGCAAGGCCACTGAAGCAGATACAGTTTGGTTGGTTGAGGGTTGTAAGTTGGAGAATTATGTTTTTAGACTGCCTTGAATCATCACTCTGGAATCTTGATCAAATTAATTTTCTCTTTAACTAGGAAAGTAGATGCATGGGAAGAAAAGCAAGGGATAGCTTTTCAAGCCAACAATCCCAAGATTGCCAGCCAGTTCCCTTTGTGTTTGTGAATTACTTCTATATTGAACTAAATGTATATAATATATTTATTCCTGGTGAATATGCATTCATTACTCCTCACTGTCTTTTACTTTACTAGATTTTTTTCAAATTTTCTTAGCTAGAAGGAGAAAAATTTTACTATCTCAGACATCAATTTCATACACAATAGACTGCTGGTTAGGTGTGGGAGATTCTGTCCAGATATTGGAAATAGTGTCACCCAGTAAAGAGAACTTTGGAAGGCTAAAGAAAGCTTCAAATACAAACACACGAGCTGTTCCTATGTGGTCTGCCTGGGTATTCAAATATCAAGCCACTCCCTTACTCTTCTCTTAATTCAGCTTATTGAAGTTTTGATTGTATTTAATGATATTATAGGCATAGATATAAAGATGCACAAAACATAACCCACCATCTCTCCCCACAATGAATTATTCCATACTAAGTATACATGAAACAACAGAATGTAGATAAATTAAGTAGTCTTTTATTAATATCTGAGTTAGTATTCCAATGTAAAGCAGATTGAGTTGAAGAGATAAAAATGGAGGCCTAAGTTGAGCCTGCTAATTCCTCTTGTATCTAAAATTTGGAATTTGTACACTCTCTGGTCAGCAGCATGAGGAAGAAAGTGGAAAGCCAGGTGGGTTGTAGTGGGGAAATTTGGATAAAGGAGCCCTGGAATATTTCATACACTCAGGCACAAGGAACAGTGGAAGAATGATAGACCCTCAGAGTCCAAAAGAGAGCACAGGCCCGATATACTTGTTCAGATGCCTAAAGTAGAATAAAATAAACATTTATAAGAACAGAAGATAGATTTCTGCTTCTAAGGCATAAGAACTTCATCCACTAGTAATAATTGCTCAATGAAGCATTAATAAAACAGCTAGGACCTAGAAATGGGGTAGTCAGCACCTAACTTAGCATGGAGAAATATAGCTAATAATTCCCCCATTCCTACATTCCAGTGAAGTTGGGACTTCTAAGATAGTTCTTTCTGGTATAACTTATGTATAGAGGAATACAGTAGTATCGAGTTGGAATCCATCTGAGGTGAAACTTTGAAGTGGCTTTGGCCACTGACTTTTGGTTATTGTGACCCAAAGACATCAAATTGAACTGATGTTTTTTTTTGAAAATTTACTAGTCTATTGGTAGGCTAAATAGAAATTTGCTATTCCAGGGTGGTAAGGAATTTTTCCAAGTTATTATAACTAATTGCTACTATTTCTAGAATATTATGTGACACAGAGTCATAGTAAACACTTAATATAATCCTCATAAGTAATGAGAAAATATAAGACATATAAAAGACTTGGAGACCAGCCCCTTTGTTCATTACTAAGAACACTATAACAACACTTAAATATAACAGCAGTTTTTTGGGTTTTTTTTTAATTTTTTGTTTTTAAGATTTATTTATTTTTTTATGCATTCAAGCAGATCTGTGTCACCTCAAGTTTTTCAGAGACCTGCCCAGGGGATTTTAATTATACATGAGAAACTACTTCAAAGGGTGGAGGTATTCTGACCCATTTCATCATCTCTCTGAGGGCAGCCATTATTTCAATTATGATATCCAAACAAATTCCATTACCTCATGTGAGAGATTATAATGGGCAAGCCCCTCTCTGTTTTTTAATAGCAACAATAGATGGCAAGCTGTTCAACAATTTTTGAACAATGATTTAAAAAAATGTTTTTCTAGCTATACATGTTATATTCATTACAGTAATATGGATTTTATTTTTCTGAGAAAGATTACCACAGATTTTAGGGGAATTTACCACAGAATAACATAAATAGTCACAATTTCCCCAAGAGAAGGAAATATCATTAAATGTATGTGTATAAACAGAAGGTTTCAGGCCCGTAAAGGAAAATTTGGCCAGTCTTTCTCTGAATGTGAGGTTAAATAATTTGCAGAACACAGCAGTACAACTATTTATATCCAGGACTCTATTCCTAAAGTCCGTACTCTTGAATTCTGCAAGTGCTACTGTATTGCCACATATAAATTTTTACTAATTACATTTGTGCAGAATTTATGTATGCTTTGTCAGCATACGTTGTTTATATTATAGCTAGGTTTATTTGCATTCATACCAAATTCTGAGGCTGTTCACACTCTAAATGCTACCTATGCATTATTTGGGGTTTATTTTGAAAATATATTTATTCTAAAGTGTAACATTAGGATCAGCATCTTTATTCTCTTCCATATCCCTGACTAAATCAACACAAATGAACACTTTAGAATTCAGGGAAATATATTTCAGAAATTATATTGAGTCTACTAATTTTTTTCCCTCAATTGTTAGGGAATTTTCTGTTTACATTTATGCACAAAACTCAAAATTCCATCTACCTGTGGGGTTTCCTCATATGTGTTTGTATTTGGAGCACAGGAGACTTTAAATATCTGCAAAATATGAGAAAATTCTGGCTTTTTCTTAAACTTAAGCTTCCAACCCAGTTAGAGAGGGAATATGACAGAAAGCAAAGAGTAACATGATTCCAAGTTTAAAAAAATTAAAAGACAAAAACAATTGTGGATTACCTCAGAGAAAAGGAAGAAAAACCAAAGATGAAAAGTTTAGGTAATTGAAAGAGAGAAAATAGCAGAAAAAAAAAAAAAACAATAAACAAAATATATTCTTAAATGAATATAAAGACAGAATGAGAGCATATATTTGCATATTTGCGTTTGAATCTGACTGTTTACTCTGGAAAGAGTAACAAAGATTACATATGTTTTCCAAGACCACTGTTCTCCATTAAAACACTGGTGTGTAATGATCCAAAAATACTAATTTCTGTAATGTAATTTTTAAGACTTTATTATTTCAGGGCACTTTTAGTTTTTCAACAGAATTGAGAGGGGAATGCAGAGATGCATAGCCTCCTACATACCAACATCATTCACCAGAATGGTACATTTTTTATCAAGGATGAACCTACATTGACACATCAAAATCCCCCAAAGTCCATAGTTTACCTTAGGATTCACTCTAGGATATTGTACAGTCTATGGATTTAGACAAATGTATAATGATATATATTCATTATTGTAATATCATACAGAGTATTTCAACTGTCCTAAAAATCCTCTGTGCTCTGCCTATTCATCTCTCCTTGCCTACTCCTGGCAGCAATTGATCTTTTTACCATCTCAATTGTTGTGCCTTTTCCTAAGTGTCATATAGTTGGAATCATACAGTATGCAGCCTTTTCAGATTGGCTTCTTTCACTTAGTAATATGCATTTAGATTACTCTTCATGTATGTCTCTTCATGGATTGACAGCTCACTTCTTTTTAGTACTGAAAAATGTCTGGATGTACTGTAGTTTATTTATCCATTCATTTACTGATGGACACGTTTGTTGCTTCTAAGTTTTGGCAATTATGAATAAAGCTGCAATAAACAGCCTTGCGTAGATTTTTGAACGGGCATTAAGTTTTCAGCTCCTTTGGATGAATACTAAGGACTACAACTGCTGGATCATATGGTAAGAATATGTTTGGTTTTGTGAAAATCTGCCAAGATATCACCCAAAGTAACAACCATTTTGCACTCCCATCAGCAATAGATGTGTGTTCCTGTTGTTCCACATAGTTGCCAGCATTTGGTACTGCCAATGTACCAGATTTTGGCCATTCTAATAGGTATGAAGTACTATCTCATTATTTGTCTAATATGATTTTAATGTGTGCTTCATCTCAAGTTCTTCTGCAAAGTTCCTGCTAAAGTTGTATATAACCAGTTTCATTCAAACTATCTTTCCATTGGCCTTATGTTAATTATGCCTCCTTAATAAGGGGTTAAACTTAACAGATACAATTGAGAATATGAAAATAGAACAAGAAAATTCTGAATGTATACTATTATAAGCTAATCTTGGTCACAATAGAGCCTTGCAAAAATAGACACCCGATCTATGAAATTTAACCCAATTAATAATTAATAAAAAATGACTATAACATGATTGTGTGGTATGAAAAGAGATCACCTCCTGGACTTTCCATATTGTTATCAGGATTTAATGATTCATGGCCATGAGTGATATTGTTGAAATGCTTAAGTAGTAAATGCTCTTTGCAATGTGGCTTTGCATCTCCTCCACCAAGGATGGAATTTTTTCTTTACCCACTTGGATCTGGCCTTCTTAGTGATTTTATTGAGTAAAAGAATGTGGCAGAATGGAAGGTGTGAGCTCAACCCTGAGACTAGACCTCAAGAGGCTGTGTGTGCTATACTTTCTTGCATGGACCCATGTGACCACCAAGTACAGATTAGCCTGCTGGAGGATGAGAAATCATGTGATACAAAACCAGTTGATCCCAGCTGAAGCTGTCTTAGATCAGTGAATTCCCAGTCAACCAAGCAGCTGACCATACACCCATGAGCAAGAATAGTCAAGATGAACCTGAAACAGACCAATAGAACTATCCAACTGACCTACAATCCTGTGAGCTAAAGTTAAATAAATGATTATTTTTTTATCATTGATTTTGGGGGGTGGTTTTTATGAAGCAATAGTAATCAATATAGCATGATAGAATGCTTAACTTATGATTCAAAGTTGGGAACAATTCTTTCCTCACTACCATCACGCAAAAGATAACAGCTGTATTCCATTGCACATTGAAGGTATTGGCGTAGATGAGATTTGTTGCTGGTGTTCACTAGCTCTAGAATACTCACCAGTTCAGCAGGTGTTCCTCTTCACACTGTGCTAGAGATACAACATTGAAATATTCAATAAAAATATCTAATTTAGATAAGTGCTAAGAAGAAAAATAAAGGAAGGATCAAGGACTGCAATTTTGGAGAGGGCCATTAAATTAGAGAAGGACTCATGAAGGAGGTGATGTTTGATAAACACCCACAAGATGAGAGAGTAAAGCATTAGGATATCTGAGGGAAAGGCATCCCATATAGATGCAAGGTCTGTGTAAGGTCTAAGGTAGAAAGATGTTTGGTGTGTTGACTCAACTGAGGGAAAGCCAATGAGGCTGGATCAGTGTGAATGATGGGGAGAGTAATATGGGTTCAAATCAGAAAAATTGTTGAGAACAGATGATAAGCAAGTTTTTCAGGTCATTCTAAATCTTTAGCTTTTACTCTGTTAAATGAAGAGTCACTGGAGAATTTTTACCAGAGGAATGTCAAGAAATGGCTTTCATTTAAATAGCATCATCTTGGCTTCTGAACTGAGTATACTTAAGAGAGGTGGGATCAGAAGCAGGAAGATGTCTGTATCAGTAATCCAAGTGAGAAATGATGGTGGACCAAGGGAGCAGCAGTAAAAAAAAATGACCAGAATATCATTATATTTTGCAGATAGTGCTGAAGGATGTATTGATACAATAGATTCAATGTGGGGTACAAGGGAAAAAAGGTTTTTGGCCTGAATAAGAACTTACTGGTATATTATTCTCAGATGACATGAACTTATAATACGAACAAACCAATGTGAAATCTCAAGAGTAGCTTTGATTTTGTCTATTCTAGGTAGAGCAGTTATTCTGTTGTTTAATATGGCAGGTGGTTTTCAGAATATGTCTTTAAATGTAACTGAAAGGCAAAGGATTTATAAAGGGGGAAGATGAATCTCCATCTTTCGCCCTCCCTCATTCAGTCTGATCATTTGAGCTACTTTACATTTGTAGCCTGCATATAATGTACTGATTAAATCACATTATGGGTAGCTGGGTGAATATATTATTAAACAAATTACCCTTTTCCAGAACCATGACTGTGCATCTGTAGTAAATGGTTGAACATTTTAATAAGGAGAGTGTAATTATATTGTGGTTATTGCTTTTTGCAGGATTATTGGCCATATTTTGGAGGTGAAAATCTTCTAATGAAGATATTTATTGAAAAGGAAGGGTTTTCAAATTATAGTCTGTACTCATAAGTCACTGAAAATATCCCTGCTTAAGAAATAAGGGAGCACAGGGTTGGAGCTTTTAGAGATATTATTGAACTTAAAAGCAATAAATCACCAACTGGTCTTGTTTTTTTGTTTGTTTGTTTGTTTGTTTTTTCAGGAATCACTTTTTGGTGCTAGCTATCTGTATCTATCTATTTACCTACCTACCTACCAATCTACTTATTTTGCATTGAAAGCAAAACAATGCAAAGCAAATAAAACAAAAATTCTCTGTCTTACTGTTAGATGGAAAGAAAATGCTCCAGCAAGTGGAAGATTCACTTGGAATTATCTAACATTTGCTTTTCAATCAGTTGTATGAACTCAGTACTGATCCAAGAGGAGGGCTCCGGATGAGACTTCTAATTAAGAAAAATTCAAAGGGATTTTTTTTCTGATAACTGAAAAAATAATTTGACCACCCAAAATCTATGGCCTCACTATAACTTATAATGAGTATAAAACAAGTGTGTCAGTATCAAAGAGATTAAGTTGTGTTTCAAAGACAATTTGAAGATAAAAATAAGGAATTGCATACTGGCAAGATGCTTGGGATTTGCCTGTGTACATGCCTATGTTTAATGACAGTTCTTCAGTAATTCACTCAACCAAATTTGAGAAAATTGCAGTTATAACAAGGAATTATGTTTTCTGGTTTATAGGGAAAAAGGTAGAAAGTCACACATTAGATCTGCATCTGAATAACTGGTCAACAATACTGTCAAGTGAAAAAATAGTGACGACAATGACAGTTTTGTTATTCAATTACCAAAATACTTTAATTAAAACTAGAATAATTAAACTAGTTTGCTCAACTTCCTTTCTCTGAGAGTGTGAAACAAGTTTTGATATCTTAGGATGGATATCGAGCAGTGACTGGTTCTCTACGAGGACTGCACTTCACAATTCACTGAGTTGATCTCAAACTATATCCATGTTCAGGTCCCATTCCAGAATAAGTAAATGGAATCTATAAGTGATTCTATATGGGCAAGGGCATTAATAATGTTAAAGTTCCACAAGGTGATTCCAATGTGCAGCTATGGTTGAGTAATAATGGTGTAGTACATCAGGAAATTTCTGTTCAGAATAGTCCCATGTATTCCAACAGTTGGAAAAACACTCAGCCTGAGAGGTTTCTCTTTTAAAATTTACAGGGGAAGTTTGAATCTCAGTCATGATGACATAATTGTAGATTTCTTTAATTAGAAAAGCTTTCCTTTAACATGTGGTAGAGTTCAACAGACTTAAGAAAAGTTCATCTTGACTGGAGTTAGATTTGGGAGGTGTGATGGTTAATTTCATGGGTCAACTTGACTGGACCACAGAGTGTCCAGATATTTGGTCAAACATTATTCTGGGTGTTTCTGCAAGGATGTTTCTAGATGACATAGCATTTATATCAGTAGATTGAGTAAAGCAGATTGCCCTCCCTAACATGGGTGGGCCTCATCCAATCTGTTAAAGGACTGAGTAGAACAGAAAGTCTGACTGTTTCCTGACTAGGAGAAAATTCCTCCTACCTGACAGCTTTCAGTCTGGGACAGAATTTTTGCTGCCTTGGGACTTTAACTGAAACATCAGCTTTCCCTGGTCTCAAGTCTGCTGATCTTCAAACTGAAACTACTCTATTGACTCCTGGTTCTCAGTCCTTTGGACTCAGACTGGCACTGAACCAACAGCTTTTGTCCAGCTTGCTGACTCACCCTGAAGATCTTGGGACATGCTAGCCACCATAAATCTGTGAGCCAATTCTTCATAGCAAATGTCTTTCTATATGTGTGTGTGTGTATGTGCACACGCACACATACACGTGTATTATGACTATATTCAGAAGTGGTAAGGGAAAAAGGAAGTAAAAAGCACCTATGGCCAGAACAAGGTTTATATAATACTTATACAGATATATAGATATAGCTATGCATACATCATATATGTCTGTATCTATATACATGTATCTATCATTATATCTATCTATGTATCCATTGAGAGATTGAAGATTATTTTTATTTCAATTTTCCCTCTCCCACTTCCCTACTAATATAAAATGCATTAACAGTCATCAGCCTTATATCTCAGTATTTAAGTTACAGAATGTCAGGTATATCTAGATGTCAAGTTCACAAGGGATGAGCTGAGTCAGATTCTTCTATTATCAACTTTATTTTATTGGGAACTACATTTCCCAGAATTTTCCTTACTCTATGACTTCAAGTTAGAATTGACACATGTGGTTGTGTGAGGTTTGGCAGGTATAAACAAAACAGAACCTTTATGTTCTGAAGGTTGTTGGTTAGAGGCATTGAGATTCAAAGGAAAAGTTTCCAGAGCATTTCAGTTTTCCCTTGCTCCTGCCCTCTTCCCATCCAGCTCTCTTTTGTGAATTCCAGCCCTACCTATCAACAGTGATGTAAGGCCCACTATCACACACTTTGCTGAAAACTCATATGTAGTAACCATGTAAAGCCAACAGCCTGACATAAACATCAATCTCCCTTCATAGTCCCACTCTAACAGCCAGATGCACTATTCTTCCAAATTTCCTTGTAAGCTCATACTAATTTGTCTGTGTCAGAGTTGGTTAATGATTTTTCTCCAATCCTTCAAGAATTTCTTTCATGTATTTATTTCCCTAGTTCCTCCTTTAATTTTTTGATTTCTAATTTCTATGATAAACTTCTTACTCCATAATATTCATGTTAGTACTGATTGAATCCTAATTTATACATGGAGAGAATAAATAGACTTAAAGTCCAAAATCTGAAGAAATGAAGACTAAGAACATTAAAAAAAGAAAAGAATCTTGAACTTAAGAAAAAACACTGTAGAATTAATCAAACAAACATGAATGAAAATCTTCAACTACCTTTAATTAAAGTATAAAAATATAACACAGAAAATACGGGTAAAGCTGAGTATATGAGCTTGGAAATGTTTTGAAATGGGGTTTACATTTCATTCCATCTAGTTCAAATGTGGTTTTCAGACTTAAAGAATACAGTTTCCAGGAAAAGTTTTCAATTATCATTTAACAAGTCAAAGGACACAAACAATTCTGAAAGAATTTGTTCCATTTCTTCTTCAATCTCTGTTTAATCTTGAATATATTGCTTTAAAAATATTACTGTTGAACTCTTGATAATATGTGAAACAAATTGGGGTATTAAATGTGTTGTCAAGGGAATATATGAACTGATCCATGAAATGTTTTAATATGTATATATAACTATTAAGATCTTCAAGAACATTGGATCAATCTTTTGTTATTAACACTGAGACCTTTTTGTTAGATGTGGCTCAATGTTTTTGACTAGGCTGAGAAGCACAAACTTTTTTTTTTTTCCCCACTTCTTACTGTTTGGTCCAGAGTTCTCCTGTCAGTTTTCAAGTTTTATCATGGGCTGTCCACTTGGTAGTATAAAGAAGAGTTCTCCAACATCATGAAAAGCAGAAAGATATTATTACAATAGAAAGATTTCCAAGAGTTCGAAGATCAATAAGACACAATTACCTTCTTTTGTAGGAACTCAGATTATGCCAGGGAGGACATACAAAGATGAGTAACTGAAACAAATGGTCTAAAATACCTAGATGAAACTTCACATATAATTTTTATAATTTTATAATGACTCTAGGATTAGAAAAAATAAAAATAAAAGACATCAACAGCTACTTAGCTCAACAGCTCTTTTGTGGTCTATATGCACCAAATTTGCAGTGTGGCTGGATTTTTTGTTTCTATGCAGATATTCTCAAGTCTCAGCTAAAGAACTCAGAAATAGTCTCCAAGTCTCATGGTGATTACTATTTTTTAAAGTATACTTGCCTTTCTGCTTCTTTTACCTTACTGGACAAGAAGAGTTAAGCTGATATGAGGAAACTTTTCATTTCAACTTGAGCCTGTCTGTATTAATTATGTATTGAAAATTTTGTTCAACATCAGGGAGCTGCTTCAATAATTAAGTAATCGTTTAACAGCAGTGAACTACACTAGAAAAAAGCAACTGAGACTTTTCAAAGCACCAAGTAGTAAATAGGATTTTTTTTTTAACATCTTTATTGGAGTATAATTGCTTTACAATGGTGTGTCAGTTTCTGCTGTATAAAGTAAATAGGATTTTAATTGTTACTGTTTATTGTAAGGGAAAATAACATGTTTAATGGAAATTGTATTCACCATGTTGAAGCATAAATGCACAGAACGGCTTTTTCAGTTATCAGCTGTCTTAGTTTTTAGTTCTGCTTTGGAATACAACCAGTCCCAGAAGAAGAATATCACTTTGCATACTAAGTTATCATGAGCATTGTCCCTAAAATATTTTTTATTCATATTCAAAGCACACATTATAATATGTGTTCTGCATTTCAATGTCTCCTAACAACACACTAGTGTGCAGTATAGATTTTTAATAAAGAATGCCAAAATGGCCTTATCAAAGAAAATTTGCATCCAGAGATATCTGTGTAAAAGTAGTTTTCTTTGTTAAGCTCCAATGAACCCATTTAAGAGATTCAAGTTGAAGGCAAAAATTCTTTGTTTAAATTTAAGTATAGTTGATTTACAAGCTTGTGTTAGTTTCTGGTATACAGCAAAGTGATTCAGTTATACATATACACACATATTTTTTTCCATTATGGTTTATTACAGGATATTGAATATAGTTCCCTGTGCTATACAGTAAGACCTTTTAGTTTATCCATCCTATATATAATAGTTTATATCTGCTAATCCCAAACTCCCAGTCCTTCCCTTCCCCACACCCCTCCCCTTGGCAACCACAAGTCTGTTCTCTATGTCTGTGAGTCTGTTTCTGTTTTGTAGATAGGTTCATTTGTGCCATATCTTAGATTCCACATATAAGTGATATCATATAGTATTTGTCTTTCTCTTTCTTACCTAACTTAGTATGATAATCTCTAGTTGCATCCATGTTGCCGCAAATGGTATTTCATTTTCTTTTATGGCTGAGTAGTATTCCATTGTATATATGTATCCCATATTCTGTTTTGGTTTTTTTTAACATCTTTATTGGAGTATAATTGCTTTACAATGTTGTGTTAGTTTCTGCTGTATAACAAAGTGAACCAGCTATACGTATACACATATCCCCATACTCTTGCATCTCCCTCCCACCCTCCCTATCTGACCCCTCTAGGTGGTCACAAAGCACTAGGCTGATGTCCCTGTGCTAAGCGGCTGCTTCCCACTAGCTATCTATTTTACATTTGGTAGTATATATATGTCCATGCCACTCTCTCACTTTGTCCCAGCTTACCCTTCCCCCTCCCTTGTCCTCAAGTCCATTGTCTACATCTGTGTCTTTATTCCTGTCCTGCCCCTAGGTTCATCAGATTTTTTTTTTTTTTTTTTTAGATTCCATATATATGTGTTAGCATATGGAATTTGTTTTCCTCTTTCTAACTTACTTCACTCTGTACGACAGACTCTAGTTCCATCCACCTCACTACAAATAACTCAATTTCGTTTCTTTTTATGGCTGAGTAATATTCCATTGTATATATGTGCCACATCTTCTTTATCCATTCATCTGTCGATGGACATTTAGGTTGCTTTCATGTCCTAGCTATTGTAAACAGTGCTGCAATGAACATTGTGGTACATGACTCTTTTTGAATTATGGTTTTCTCAGGGTATAGGTCCAGTAGTGGGATTGCTGTGTCATATGATAGTTCTATTTTTAGTTTTTTAAGGAACCTCCATACTGTTCTCCATAGTGGCTGTATCAATTTACATTCCCACCAACAGTGCAAGAGGGTTCCCTTTTTTCCACACCCTCTCCAGCATTATTGTTTGTAGAGTTTTTGATAATGGCCATTTTGACTGGTGTGAGGTGATACCTCATTGTAGTTTTGATTTGCATTTCTCTAATGATTAGTGATGTTGAGCATCCTTTCCTGTCTTTGGTGGCAATCTGTATATCTTCTTTGGAGAAATGTCTATTTAGGTCTTCTGCCCATTTTTGGATTAGGTTGTTGGTTTTTTTGATATTGAGCTGCATGAGCTGCTTGTATATTTTGGAGATTAATCCTTTGTCCATTGCTTCGTTTGCAAATATTTTCTCCCATTCTGAGGGTTGTCTTTTTGTCTTGTTTATGGTTTCCTTTGCTGTACAAAATCTTTTAAGTTTCATTAGGTCCCATTTGTTTAGTTTTGTTTCTATTTCCATTTCTCTAGGAGGTGGGTCAAAAAGGATCTTGCTGTGTTTTATGTCATAGAGTGTTCTGCCTATGTTTTCCTCTAAGAGTTTTATAGTGTCCAGTCTTATATTTAGGTCTTTAATCCATTTGGAGTTTATTTTTGTGTGTGGTGGTAGGGAGTGATCTAATTTCATTCTCTTACAAGTAACTGTTTAGTTTTCCCAGCACCACTTATTGAAGAGCCTGTCTTTTCTCCATTGTATATTCTTGCCTCCTTTATCAAAGATAAGGTGTCCAAATGTGCGTAGGTTTATCTCTGGGTATTCTATCCTGTTCCGTTGATCTGTATTTCTGCTTCTGTGCCAGTACCATACTGTCTTGATTACTATAGCTTTGTAGTATAGTCTGAAGTCAGGGAGACTTATTCCTATAGCTCCACTTATCTTTCTCAATATTGCTTTGGCTATTTGGGATCTTTTGTGTTTCCATACAAATTGTGAAATTTTTTGTTCTAGTTCTTTGAAAAATGCCATTGGTAGTTTGATAGGGCTTGCCTTGAATCTGTCGATTGCTTTGGGTAATAGAGTCATTTTCACAATGTTGATTCTTCCAATCCAAGAACATGGTATATCTCTCCATCTGTTGTATCATCTTTAATTTCTTTCAACAGTGTCATAGTTATCTGCATACAGGACTTTTGTCTCCTTAACTAGGTTTATTCATAGGTATTTTATTCTTTTGGTTGCAATGGAAAATGGGAGTGTTTCCTTCATTTCTCTTTCAGATTTTTCATCATTATTGTATAGAAATGTAAGAGATTTCTGTGCATTAATTTTCTATCCTGATACTTTACTAAATTCATTGATTAGCTCTAGTAGTTTTCTGGTAGCATCTTCAGCATTCTCTATGTAGAGTATCATGTCATCTTCAAACAGTGACAGTTTTACTTCTTCTTTTCTGATTTGGATTCCTTTTATTTCTTTTTCGTCTCTGATTGTTGTGGCTAAAACTTCCAAAACTATGTTGAATAATAGTCGTGAGAATGGGCAATCTTGTGTTGTTCCTGATCTTATTGGAAAAGGTTTCAGGTTTTCACCATTGAGAACGATGTTGGTTGTGGGTTTGTCATATATGGCCTCTATTATGTTGAAGTAAATTCCCTCTATGCCTACTTTCTGGAGGGTTTTTATCATAAATGGGTGTTGAATTTTGTTGAAAGCCTTTTCTGCATCTATTGAGGTGATCATGCGGTTTTATGCTTCAGTTTGTTAATATGGTTTATCACATTGATTGATTTGCATATATTGAAGAATCCTTGCATTTGTGGGATAAACCCCACTTGATCATGGTGTATGATCCTTTTAATATGCTGTTCAATTCGGTTTGCTAGTATTTTTGCATCTATATTCATCAGTGATATTGGTCTGTAGTTTTCTTTTTTGGTGATATCTTTGTTTGGTTTTGGTATCAGGGTGATGATGGCCTCGTAGAATGAGTTTGGGAGTGTTCCTCCTTCTGCTATATTTTGGAAGAGTTTAAGAAAGATAGGTATTAGCCCTTCTCTAAATGTTTGATAGAATTCACCTGTGAAGCCATCTGGTCCTGGGCTTTTGTTTTTTAGGAAGATTTTTAATCACAGTTTCAATTTCAGTGTTTGTCATTGGTCTGTTCATATTTTCTATTCCTTCCTGGTTCAATCTCGGAAGGTTGTGCTTTTTTAAGATTTGTCCATTTCTTCCAGGTTGTCCATTTTATTGGCATATAGTTACTTGTAGTAGTCTCTCATCATCACTTGTATTTCTGCAGTGTCAATTGTTACTTCTCCTTTTTCATTTCTAATTCTGTTGATTTGAGTCTTTTCTCTTTTTTTCTTGATGAGTCTGGCTAATGGTTTATCAATTTTGTTTATCCTCTCAAAGAACAAGCTTTTAGTTTTATTGATCTTTGCTATCATTTCCTTCATTTCTTTTTCATTTATTTCTGATCTGATTTTTATGATTTCTTTCCTTCTGCTGACTTTGGTTTTTTTTGTTCTTCTTTCTCTAATTGCTTTAGGTGTAAGGTTAGGTTGTTTATATGAGATTTTGCTTGTTTCTTGAGGCAGGATTTTATTCCTGTAAACTTCTGTCTTAGAACTACTTTTGCTGCATCCCATAGGTTTTGGGTCATTGTGTTTTATTTTTTTAAATTAATTAATTAATTAATTTAATTTTGGCTGTGTTGGGTCTTCGTTTCTGTGCGAGAGCTTTCTCTAGTTGCAGCAAGCGGGGGCCACTCTTCATCACGGTGCGCGGGCCCCTCACTATCGTGGCCTCTCTTGTTGCAGAGCACAGGCTCCAGACGCGCAGGCTCAGTAGTTGTGGCTCATAGGCCTAGTTGCTCCGCGGCATGTGGGATATTCCCAGACCAGGGCTTGAACCCGTGTCCCCTGCATTGGCAGGCAGATTCTCAACCACTGCGCCACCAGGGAAGCCCAGGTCGTTGTGTTTTCATTGTCATTTGTTTCTAGGTATTTTTGATTTCCTCTTTGATTTCTTCAGTGATCTATTGGTTGTTTGTTTAGTAGTGTATTGTTTAGCCTCTATGTGTTTGTATTTTTTACAGTTTTTTTTCCTGTAATTGATATCTAGTCTCATAGCGTTGTGGTCGGAAAAGATACTTGATATGATTTCACTTTTCTTAAATTTACCACGGCTTGATATGTGACCCAAGATGTGATCTATCCTGGAGAATTTTCCATGAGCACTTGACAAGAAAGTATACTCTCTTGTTTTTGGATGGAATGTCCTATAAATATCAATTAAGTCCATTTTGTTTAATGTGTCATTTAAAGCTTTTTTTTTTTCCTTATTTATTTTCATTTTGTATGGTCTGTCCATTGGTGAAAGTGGGGTGTTAAATTCCCCTACGATTATTGTGTTGCTGTCGATTTCCCCTTTTATGGCTGTTAGCATTTGCCTTATGCATTGAGGTGCTCCTATGTTGGATGCATAAATATTTACAATTGTTATATCTTCTTCTTGGATTGATCCCTTGATCATTATGTAGTGTCCTTCTTTGTCTCTTGTAATAGTCTTTATTTTAAAGTCTATTTTGTCTGATATGAGAATTGCTACTCCAGCTTTCTTTTGATTTCCATTTGCAATGAATATCTTTTTCCATCCCCACACTTTCAGTCTGTATGTGTCCCTAGGTCTGAAGTGGGTCTCTTGTAGACAGCATGTTTATGAGTCTTGTTTTTGTATCCCTTCAGCCAGTGTATGTCTTTTGGTTGGAACATTTAATCTATTTACATTTAAGGTAATTATTGATATGTATGTTCCTATTACCTTCTTCTTAATTGTTTTGGGTTTGTTATTGTAGGTCTTTTTCTTCTCTTGTGTTTCCTGCCTGGAGAAGTTCCTTTGGCATTTGTTGTAAAGCTGTTTTGGTGGTGCTGAATTCTCTTAGCTTATGCTTGTCTATAAAGCTTTTAATTTCTCCATTGAATCTGAATGAGATCCTTGCTGGGTAGTGTAATCATAGTTGTAGGTTCTTCCCTTCCATCACTTAAATATGTTTTGCCACTCCTTTCTGGCTTACAGATTTTCTGCCGAAAGATCATCTGTTAATCTTATGGAGATTCCCTTGTATGTTATTTATTGCTTTTCCCCTGCTGCTTTTAATATTTTTTCTTTGTATTTAATTTTTGATGGTTTGATTTATATGTGTCTTAGTGTGTTTCTCCTTGGATTTATCCTGTATGGGACTCTCTGCCCTTCCTGGACTTGATTGACTATTTCCTTCCCCATATTAGGGAAGTTTTCAACTCTAATCTTTTCAAATTTTTCTCAGTCCCTTTCTTTTTCTCTTCTTCTTCTGGGACCTCTCTAATTCGAATGTTTGTGCATTTAATGTTGTCCCAGAGTTCTCTAAGACTGTCCTCAATTCTTTTCATTCTTTTTTCTTTATTCTGTTCTGTGGTAGTTATTTCCACTATTTTATCTTCCAGGTCACTTATCTGTTTTTCTGCCTCAGTTATTCTGCTATTGATTCCTTCTAGAGAATTTTTCATTTCAGTTATTGTGTTGTTCATCATTGTTTGTTTGCTCTTTAGTTCTTCCAGGTCCTTGTTAAACTTTTCTTCTGTTTTCTCCATTCTATTTCCAGGATTTTGGATCATCTTTACTATCATTCCTCTGAATCCTTTATCAGGTAGACTGCCTATTTCCTCTTCATTTGTTTGGTCTGTTGGGGTTTTACCTTGCTCCTTCATCTGCTGCCTATTTCTCTGTCTTCTCATTTTGCTTAACTTACTGTGCTTTGGGTCTCTTTTTCACAGGCTTCAGGTTTGTAGTTCCCATTGTTTTTGGTGTCTGCCCCCAGTGGGTAAGGTTGGTTCAGTGGGTCATGTAGGCTTCCAGGTGGAGGGGCTGGTGCCTGTGTTCTGGTGGATGAGGCTGGATCTTGTCTTTCTGGTGGGCAGGACTGCATCTGGTGCTGTGTTTTGGGCTGTCTGTGAACTTATTGTGATTTTAGGCAGTCTCTCTGCTAATGGTTGTGTTTGTGTTCCTATCTTGCTAGTTTTTTGGCATGGTGTATCCAGTACTGGTGCTTGCTTTTCATTGCGTGGAGCTGGGTCTTAACGTTGAGATGGAGACCTCTGGGCAAGCTCTTGTCAGTTGATATTACATGGGATGAGGAGGTCTCTGGTGTATCACATCTTCTTTATCCATTTTTCTGTCAATGGACATTTAGGTTATTTCCATGTTTTGGCTATTGTGAATAGTGCTGCTATGAACATAGGAGTGCATGTTATCTTTTTGAATTATAGTTTTGTCTGGGTATATGCCCAGGAGTGTGATTGCTAGATCATATGGTAATTCTATTTTTAGTTTTCTGAGGAACATCCACACTGTTCTCCATAGTGGCTGCACCAACTTACATTCCCACCAACAGTGTAGGAGTGTTCCCTTTTCTCCACACCCTTTCCAGCATTGTAATATAAAATGGGAAAAAGACAGTCTCTTCAGCAAGTGGTGCTGGGAATGTTGGACAGCTGAATGTAAATCAATGAAGTTAGAACATACCCTCACACCATGCACAAAAGTAAACTCAAAATGGCTTAAAGACTTAAACATAAGACATGACACTATAAAACTCTTAGAAGAGAGCATAGGCAAAACATTCTCTGACATAAATTGTACCCATGTTTTCTTAGGTCCGTCTCCCAAGGCAATAAAAATAAAAACGAAAATAACCAAATGGGGCTTAATCCAACTTACAAGCTTTTGCTCAGCAAAGGAAACAATAAAAAAATAATAAAACAGCATATGGAATGGGAGAAAATATTTGCAAATGATGCAAAATACAAGGGCTTAATCTCCAAACAGCCCATACAGCTCAACAACAAAAAATAAACAAACACCCCAATCTATCTGTGTTCTTAAAGCTGAAATGAGTCTCTTGTAGGTAGCATATACCTACATGTTGAGTCTTTTTAAGTTTTAATCCATTCAGCCACTTAAGTCATTTGATTGGATAATTTAGTGCATTTACCTTTAAAGCAATTATTTATAGGTATGGACTTGTTATTGTTGTTTAGTTACTGTATTCTGGTTATCTTATAATTTCTTTGTTCCTTTCTTCCTCTCTTGCTCTTTCTTTGTGATTTGATGATTTTCTGTAGTGGTATTTTGACTCCTTTCTCTTTCTCTTTTGTGTATCTATTACAGAGTTTTGCTTTTTGGTTACCATAAGGCTTACATAAAGTATAGTATAACAGCCTATTTAGGTTAATAATAACTTTATTTCAAATGAATACAAAAACTCACCCTCCCAACATTTTATGTTTTTCCTATCACAATTTGTGTGGGTTTTTTTTTACATTGTGTAACCATTAACATATTATAGTTGTAGTTTTGAAAATACTTTTGTTTTTTAACTTTCATACTAGAGTTATAAGTGATTTACCCAACAGCATTACAATAATTTATTCTGAATTTAACTATATATTTACTTTATCAAAGAGTTTTATATTTTTATATGTTTTCCTGTCACTAATAAGCATCCTTTTGATTCAGCTAGAATAACTTCCTTTAACATTTCTTTAAGGCCAGTTTAGTGGTGATGAACTCCTTCAGCTTCTTGTTGTTGTTGTTTAGAAAACTCTTTATCTCTCCTTCAAATCTGTTTGACAACTTTGCTGAGTAGAATATTCTTGGTTGGAGCCAGCCTATTTTCAACTCCAACTTAACCTTTATCTCCTGCTTGTGCTGAGCTTAAAAATTAGCCAAGGTTAAATGTTACTGTCTCCTCAGGTCTTTTCTGAGCATGTTTCCTGCCCTGCATATGCACATAGGCTTTCTAGTTGACCTAGTATATGCTGAAACCTTTCAAAGCCCTTATTCCCCTAAATTCTCACTCTCAAGGTTTTCTTCCCAGGCTGTGTGTCCATTATGTGCCTCAACTGTTATTTTTTGCCCTACATGGCAAGGGCTTTTCATTTGTTTCTCAATGTTTTCATAGCCTCCCCTGTCTGATAGAATTACCAGGTAGGCAAAACAAAGGGAAGCCCCTTGCATTAGTGCTTTTGAAAATCTGTCAGGTCAAAGCAAACAATATTTCTTGGAAACAAGGTCTGCTCTATTCATTTTAAAAATCAGATACCTGCATCTGGAATGTGGGTTGCCATCCTCAAGACCTTGGCAGTGCTAGGGAAATGGATGGAATCAGGGTCAATTAAAATGCCACAACGAATTTCTACCATGTTCAAACTGTCTTTAAGGGTTTGCTTATTTCCTCTAAATTTTTGACTATCTCTCTGAGTTCTGCTAAGATTAATTCTGACAGTTTTTACTAGAGCTTTCAGTGTTTCTGGGGAAGAACAGACCCACCTGCCCAGAGTTCCCTACTCTGCCATTTTCACTGACATTACCTACACCTGCATTTCTTAACGTGACTAATTGTGTACTACCGTGTAGAGAATATATGATTCAAGTTCTTAGATTTTCTAATATAATAGAGGTCATGTCCATTATACAGAAATGTGTTCATGTACATATAATAAGCTATAATCAGTAATGAAGAAGATTAGAGGGAAGGGAATATTAAAATCAGTCAATTGAAGTGACTTTTTCAATATTGCTCTGTTGTTTCTTGACTGAAAAAGGGACAGAGCCCATGTATTCTCTCTTTCAGCTCAGCACAATCCTATACACAGATCTTCATAGTAGAGAAGATTGCTGTTGAATATTCACTAGTACATATTTTGTAACTTCCAGTTCAGTTTCTTGCTGGTGACATAAAACTTAAATCAATAAAAATCATTAATCATTAATACATATCATTAATCCTCAAAGCCAGCAACATTGGTCTTCATAACAGTGATTTTAAAATCCCTTTTAATATGTGACACAGAGATTCACTTTCTCTCCCTAAATGTTCTTAAATGCATGCTCTCCTTCCAGTGCTTCTAAATTTGGATCTTATATTTTAGCTTTTAACGTCAATTCAAAGTGAGACCAAATGTAAAAAGCAATACGTATATGTGTGTGTAAGGGGAAGGAAAAACATAAAAGCGATAGTTATCTAATGGAGCAGCTGCTTAAGAAATCTTTGTGCAAACTTAAGTTAATTTACTGCTTAATGAAATATTAGAAAATACTTTATATGAGTTTGGTGAGCGAGGGACAGTTAAGCCCTTGCAATGGAGAAGATACAAAAGCAGCAAGTACAACCTGAGAATCCTGTATGGTACCTGATATCTATGGACAATAGTCAAGTGATTTGTAAGAAAGGAATGCTCAAGAGCTAGCAAATTCTGTATTTAAACCTACAAATGTTCACAACTCTTCGGTTTTGTTTTTTTTTTTTTAATTTTCTGTTTTTTATTAGCTGTTTTCTTTGCAATTTTAATGAGAATTGTGGCTTCTGTCTCTCTCATATCCAAGTCTGATGTCATTGTGCCCAGTAATATTCAGTCAGTTTCATCCAGAGGCCAGGATTTTAAGTGTAAATGTCTTTCCTGTGCTTTGCCTTATAAAGTTCCTGGGTGATTTCTGCAGGCAAGCTTTTCAATCTGACTCAGTCCCCACCGTTTTACTCTAATATAGGTTTTCAGGGGGAGGCTATTTCATGTTGGCGAGATGGTGATATATTCTTAAAAGTTTTTAAAAGGTCTACATGGGAACAAAAGATTTCCTCACACTTTAATTGCTTATAGCATACTTGAAATTTTATCTAAATGAAAAAATTAATTTCAAACATCAAGTCTTGTGGTTTCACAGCTTTGTTCAAGCTTGGAGTCATTAAGAAATATATTCAGCGTTAACAATAAATTGTTTGAAATAAAGGCAACCATTATGAACACTTCTGCCTTTCCTGATAGTGGCTTGGGGGATAAATGCCTAAGAATCATTATTCTTAGAAGAAATATAATACTTTATTAATAAAATATGAGTCAAAAGTTTCATTTAAAGTCTTCTAGTTATTTTATTTTCTGGGAGAAAAAAAACACCATTTTGTCATTTTTAAAAATAAGGAAATATATGTATGTGTTAAGTGATTTATCCCAGGTCTGACTGAAAGACTCAGGATTAGCTTCTATTTTTGCTTATGTCTATTTCTTGCCCAATCCTCACGTGGTACTCCATGGCATAGACAGAAGAGGTGTGGCCAGATGTCCACCACATGGGTTTCTATGATGCATGTACCTTTCACTGATTAACCTAGCATATTCTCTTGAGTATTATCTTTATGGCCTTTTAGGAAGAGTATTGATAAGATATTGAAAACTAAAGGTCACAATCTTTCATAATTCTCAAGATTTCAATATGATATTCCTTTGTTTGAAAATTTAAAACAAGATATTTTGACATTACTTCATACTATGAGAGAAATTATAAATGCTGATTGATAGTAAGATTTTTTAAGTTTCCCACAAAGAAACCCAAAAAAAGGTAGACTATTTAAGATCTAGCATTTCTGATAAAAAGAAGGATAAAAGAAGGAGAATAGAAGGAGAATTGTAAAGACTGTTTAGTTCTCGTACAGATATCTCTGCAGATAAGGACTTTCCAAATCCATGAATTATCCTGTGTTCCAGTTTCTAATTCACATACCATTGCTTTTTCCTATTATGTCTATATTATGCTTTGTCAACTGAAAAAAATGCACAACCTAAAAGTTGAGAATTATCTTTTATTTGGGACATTACTGAAGACTATAGCCTCAGAACCAGCCTCTCATAGAGCTCTGAGGAACTGTTCCAGAGAGATCAGGGAGGAGCCAATATATAGAGCAGTTCTTGCTGAAAAACAACAACAAAATATAGTTGAACATCAAAAGATTACTGCTAACCACAAAAACACCCCAGACATCTCAAATTTTAGTGCCTTTTTATGTACGGGAAGATGCAAGAATCTGGGCTCATTGAAATTATTCCTTTGATATACATTTTAACTACAAAGGGCCAGTATCTGGTTTCTCTCCATCCTGTATTCCCCTAAGGATGCACTGTTAGGGGTGGCTACAGTGGCTGATGGCTTGATGGCAGGCAATATTCATGTCTACTAAAATGGCAGGTAACATTTTTTTTTTGGTCCACAGATTTTATTTCAGGTTTCAGAAGTACATTAATAAACAAAATCCTCTTGAACTTCACAAGTATTTGGAATTTCACCATATTTTATTTCACCTTTGGAACCTCACTTTCTACTGATAGCACCTGTGCTTCAAGCATGAAGAAGAAATAAACTTGCTTACATTTGCTTTTAAATTAAAATTTGAACAGAAGGCAAATTTATGAATATGATTGTTGTCATCCCCTGGAAAATGCATTAGTTGTTTTTGAGCTGTTACTATCATTATCAATGTTTTGAACAGAAACTTTAAATACAAATAATGAAATTGTCAATGCCATTCTACTTCTTTTATTTTAAATCACTGATGTAAATTATCAATGTGTATTTATTGATAATTCCAATCCTATTGTTAAACTCAGTATTATGTTCATGACCTAATTATCTATATATCCATATGGCCATGCCACTCGGTGTCCCAGGCCTGTACTGTTTCTCACTGACGTGTTCCCTCAAGTCATAATTAACCTCTCTCCTGTTTCTACCTTCAATATGTAGTAAATTTAATTCTTATAAATAAACCATTATGTCAGAAATATCAGTTTACTTCTGGAATTTTCCCAGGTTTCTTATTCTCTACGGTGTTAACCTCTTTTAGTTAGCACTCTGAAACTATAGCATGGTGGTAGGAGCAGGCAACAGGGAGGCTGAGCAGGGAGTCCATGTTCTTTGCTCCCCATTTCATCTTAATGGGGTACAACGTCCTCAGGGTATTTTTGTTGTCACAGTGAGGAGAGCACCATTGTCAAGGGCAAGGAGGTAATAGACAAAAATACTAGTATCCTTATAACACTCTTGGAATATCCCACTTATCAAAACAGCATCCTGCATTCCATGGCACTTTGATATTTATAAATGCACAAAACGTCTCATAGAGATATAGTCTTAAAACATATCTCTATCTAATCTTTAAATCCACAGTTTTTTCTTAATTTTTATATTCATTAAATTTTCCAGGAATATAATACCATATAACTAGATGAAATATTATATTTTATTTTGCTTTGAATTTTAAAATGAGTTATTCACCTTTAGAAAAATCATAGCATGAGTAGCAATGCCAATTTTGGGTATTTGAGTCACCAATACAACTATCAATTTGAATTTATGGCTTATTCATTAATATTCATTCCATCTATAGGAACAAGCATATGGCCATTTCCTTACATTTTCTAAAGTCAGTATACCTAAGCATTTACATATTGAATGACAATTGCAATCATAATTTTTATTACTTTTGTCGATTACTATTAGGACATTATATTGATTTTTAAGTAATATGAATAAGTGTTTAATTGTCTCTGTGAATTACATTAGGATACTAAAGGGGACTTTATTCATGAAGTTATTGAAAAAAGAGACTGGGCCTGTTAGAATTAATAATCACAGTTCTATAATATATGATGTGACTATGGAAAAATAAAGGGCTAAAACAAGAATTGCCCCCATGATCTGGGACTGAATTCAAGTCAGAATACAGAATAGAAGAAGATCCAAAACAAATAAGAGCAAAGAGACCAAATGTCATCCTGACTCACTGGAGTCAGGTCACAAAAGTGGTTTTAAGTGTCTACCTTGTTAATTCAAAGGATATTAGTTCTAAGAATGGGAAAAGAAGAGACTAAGGATTAAAACAGTCAGAGACTGAATGAGCTTCTACTGAGTGGGAGAGAGAGTGCAATTCAGGGTGAGGACAAGGAAAGGGAAAAATGTTGTCTGGAAAATTAATGATCAGTATAGAGGTTGGCCCTGCTAAGCTCTTGATTTGGCCGTTTTATAAAGGAACATGTGTAACAAGATTACTCTGCTCTGGTGCCCCCATCTGTTTCTTTTTCCATTCTCTCTTGTACTTTGTTTCTGTGAGCTCTTATTTCTTGCCTTCCTCTCTGAATGTTTAGACCCCTGCATGGCCTTTTTTAGTTCTTTTATTCTCACCTGAAGGTGCAATTCCTGAGGTGCCTTTTATGTCAGCTTCTTGTATCTACTTGTTCCTGATGTATTGCTCTCTCCAAATTATGTTTTTGAGTATGGGGGATCAGCGAAGGCCAAAATTTCCATGTGTCTCTGGAACTCTCACCTAGCACAGACTTTAATTTCAAATACTGTCAATGATTCCTGACCTAATTCTTTATTCTTGATCACTGGTCTAGATTCAGTACAGTCACACATAGGTGGAGATTAAAATAGGCCTTTTGAAAGATAATTCATTCTTTTAGGTTGTTTAGGTACCTTTTGCGGCTGGCTGTCTTCATGAAACAAAGAAAGTGTTACACTTTTGATTCTTGTAATAACATTCAAAGCCCATGAAAACGTTTTACCAGAAGATATTATCTAAGCATCCAGTGCCATTTGACATGAAGTGAGACATTACAAGGACTGGAAAACTTTAAAGGACTAGATAATAAATATTTTTGGTTTGGGACCAAATAGCCTTCATCAAAGCTACTGAATATTGCCAGTGTAGCGCAAAAGCAGCCCTACACAAGGCATAAACAAATGAATATGGCTGGTTTCCAATAAAATTTTATTTACAAAAAGAGGCGGTAGGTTGCATTTGGCCCCTAGGCCATAGTTTGCTAACCCTGGACTATCACACTGGTAGCTTTTAATAGCTCAGTGAATTAATTTGAACTCAAATGTGTTTTATAATTTTTTCCCTTCTGCACAGTCTGCCCAGGAAGATTCCAGTGTAAACTACACCTTTGCCCAGCAAATGAAATCAACTTGAGTTCATATGAGATAGTTTGCAATATATAGTATTATATTATGCTTACTGTGTAAAGTATATAAAAATTGTTAAGCCTTGCCAAAATTCTATGCTCAGAAATGGTGACTGATAAAGTTTAAAACTGGGAGGGAGTTGATATTTATTGCTATAAGGGGACATACTATCCTTTTTCTTACACCCATTTGTTAACTATTTAAAATATTTTAGAGTAGTTAAATTGTACAACCAAAGTGTACTTTTCCAAACAGTGAGAGCTAATTTAAAAAACATCAATGCTTCATACAATTAAAGGAATGAAAACATCAAAACTACAGAATTAATGAAAATAAAATATTGAAAGGGTGTTTACCTAACTACTAGTATAACCATTATCCATTCTTGGTCTGGTCAAGAAATATTTCTGTGTGTGTGTGTGTGTTTCTCAACACAAATGGCTCCCTAAGTCTTTTACCCTTTGTCAACATTTCCACATAGCAGATTGAAGTTATTGTCGCCAAAATCAAAATCAGAGCCTGAAAAATGTACTTATACTGAATGTAATTCCCATTTAACGTTCCTCTTTTGGATGACTTCAACTTTAGAACTTTTGCCCAAAGTATCTCAGGTTAAAATTATTTAAGAAATTTAAAATCAGTCAGAAAAAAGAAGGAAATCCTACCATTTGTGACAACATTGGTGGGACTTGAGAGAATTATGCTTAGTGAAATAAGACATAGAAAGATAAATATTGCATGATTTCACTTATATGTGGAATGTAAAAAAACCCCAAACTCATAGAAGCAGAGATCAGATTGGTGGTTGCCAGAGGTGGGGGGATGGAAGGTGGAGGAGGTCAAAAGTTATAAATTTCTAGTTACAAGATAAATAAGTCCTAATGATGTAATGTACAACATGGTGACTATAGTTAACAATACTGTATTGTGTATTTAGAACTTGCGTAGAAAGTAGATCTTAAACATTCTCACCACAAGGAAAATAGAATTTGTAACTATGTGAGGCGATGGATGTTAACTAAACTTATTGTGGTAATCATTTCACAATATATACAAATATCAAATCATTATGTTGTACACCTTAAACTTTTATACTGTTATATGTCAATAACAACCCAATAAAACTGAAAAAAATAAAATTAAAACAATATTTGCAGGCTTTTTAATATAGTGTTTAGGAGACAGCGTTCTGGGAAAAAACTACCCAGGCCCAAATTCTTAATCGTTTGGTCAGGTGTCTAATGTTATGTTCTGAAGTATCTTTGCATTTATTTCCTTAGAAAGAAAAACTGTCACTTTTCAAGAATGATTTAGAAATTTTCCATTTTTCTCTTTACTGACTGTATCTTACCTATCAAATTCTTACTTCTTTCATTCATTTAAAAAGTATTTAATGAGGGCTTTCTACATGAAAGGACTTGTTTATACAAAAGTAAACAGATATGACTCTTGTTCTTATGGAGTTTCTAGGCTGATAAACCACCCAGAGTAAACAAGTAGATGCAGAAATAAATGTTTATTTAAAATGTAACCAATTATATGTGCAAAGATAATAGGATCCTGAACAGTACAGCATGAGTTGCAGACCTCCGAGAATTATGCCCCTTTCATTATACATACATATTTTGATTCAAAGTTGTCACTTACATAGAATCCTAGGGAGTCAGTATCCCTGGAGTTGGCAATAAGCTGTCCCTCGTGTGATGGAGAATAACAGTGTGATGAAAGATAGGGAGAAAAGACAAAAGTATAAAAGCAGAAATGTATCGTGCATATAATAGTTAGGAAAGACTTTTCTGGGAAGTTAACATTTAAGATAAACAGAGAAGGAAAAGGAGTAGCCATACTACAGCAGAGAAAGAATTTTCCAAACTAAGAATAGAACAAAAAATGAGGCCATATGTTGGAAAGAACAGTGGGTTTTTTTTTTGAGAATAATAAAAAAAAAAAAAGAGTCAATGGGATAGGAGGTAATCTGTGGCATGTGGTGAGGTAGTAAGAATTCTAAGGGACTTCAAGTCACAGTAAGGATGTTCAATTTAATTCTTGGTGGAAAGGGAAATGACTGAAGAGAGAGTGATATGGTCTGACATATTTTCAGAGGAAGTTCTGGATATTTCATATTCAGTCAAAAGTGCTGAAATGATATCAAGCAAGAAAGTACATCATTGAACCAGGAGAGTAATAACAGATAGGAAGAAAAATAGACAGATTTGAGATATATTTTAGAGGAAGAATTGACAGGATTTTGCTTTCATTTATTCAACATCATCCTTATTGATTACATGAAACACAATAGGTCCTTAGGAGGGAAGCTAGATTGGCTATAACTAAACATTTCCAAAAATATCTAATCAGACTTGTTTAATAATGTTGAATAATTTGGGCTGAACTGGAATTTTCATTGTCATTCAGATAAACTTACCCCATTACTAAAAAAAAAAAAAAAAAAAAAAATGAGGTGATGGAAAAATCAAAGCACAAATAAAGTCCTCTTTTAGTTCAGAACTGCTTTAAGTCAGAATGAAGAAATTCCTGAATGAATTTCAACTATTCATTTTAATAATATTCCTTTGTTTACTTTCTGTTTCACAAATTTTCTAGGGTGGAAAACACATCACTAAAATAGCTTTAAGAGCTAAACTAGACATTTCCTAATCTTCTATGCCAATTTAATTTCATTAAATATTTATCCATTGTGTAGGCAATGTTTAGAATGATAAATAAATGCTAGGTCCCTGCTTTGCATCCTAAAGTCTTCTCACAGATGATAGTAATAAAAGTAAAAATGACCATTTTCTCTTAACATCGTATTATATATCCTCAGTAATAATAATTTTATGTTTTGTCTAATACTACAACCCATTATAAAGTCAAATGTTATAGCAAAATCAGGATACATATATTTTTTTGTTCAATCTTGAATATTTTATTAATAAATTTAATATTTCTTAACTTCAATGTTTTTTTTTTTTAATTTTAGGCTTTGAATGCATTTATTTATTTAGAAGTAATTTATTTTTATTTATTTTAACATAAATTTTTTCTAAAAGATATAGGTAGACAGCCCTTGCTTTCAAGTTCCTTTTAGAGAATCAGCCTTATTTCTTGTTAAGGAAAGTCGATTGTACTCTCATAAGAAATAATATAAATAATTGTTCAGATATTTGTATTAGTTTATCATAAAAACATTATTATCACACTTATTTATGTATTAAAAATTAGAGTGTTAGAATCTGTTGGAAATAATACTGGCATTAAGATTTTAAAACCTAATTCAGCATAAAAGTTACACACATCATTGAAATCCTCTAAAGTTATAGCTGTCTCAGTGTTTACTTTTTTTAGAGAGAAACCTGATATTTCTATCATGTGAAGCCTTCACCATCAAGGCCATAACTGAGGCTTACAAGTCTTTTGTCAATTAGATCTAAATCCTGAATTCGGACCAATAGTCTTGAAATTTTCCTGAAATAAAGAGAGCTACAGGAAACTCAAATATTACCTATAATGTCATTTCTTAAGAAACAGAACCAGAAAATCCAGCATAATTTTTAATAAAGTAACGTTTGACAGCTTCATCTCATAAACATCCATTGAAATCGCATGCGTGTTCACTTTTAAATTGAATCCTACAAAAAGGACATCAATAGAAGTGTAATTTTTTTCAGGAATTAAATGAAAGTCCAGAGTATGGATAAATGCATGATTAACTGCTGTTAAGAAAATATTCTTATATAATTATTTTTCCAGAGTGCCCATTGCCTCCTGGCATTAATTCCTCCATTTATTTTTGAGACTCCTGTTCCAATTTGTTTGGTATAATTATCTTACCTATCACCAGGCTTTTTCTTCAAAGTTCTTTAGGCAACAATCAACCAAATCACACCTCTTTCTCTGAGTCCAAGGAGAGGATGTCAAATGTAACACAGTTCAGGGAAAGAAATAGTTGCTACCTTTAGAGTATAGTTTGTGAAGCACCAAATTTCTAGTGAAGACATTTATTTCAAATGTAACAGTTATTTTAAGATTTTGATTCCAGCAATGAAACAGAAAGGTAAGAAGGAGAATTTATTCTACTGTGTAGATTAAAATAGTGAAAACAAAAGCAAAATCAAAAATATTTCTTCTTGATGAACATGCTTTACAATCCACTTTTTCTTCTCTCAGCTCTGTGGAATAAAAGCATAGTATAATTCTAATCCCTGATCAGTTAGTTGTTCAGAAATTAGCCTTTTATACATGTATAGGAAGAAATGTCCTCCACAGAATTAAACTGCACACATCTAAGGAGATGAACATTACAGAGGAAAAGAGGATGGCTAATTAGCAGACATGTTCCTCATATGACAGCATAAGAACTTTACCACTAAAATAAAAAAAAAAAACTCTTTAAAGGCAGGAACTGTTACTTTCGTCTTCTTATTCTCATCATCACCCAGCTTAGTACTTATCCAGTATAGTAAGTGCAAAATAGATATTTACTGAATGAAAGTTAATCACTCATTCATCAAAAAATGTATATATTGCTTCATACTCCGCAGATATAAAACAGATAAGATCATTGTTCTCAGGCATGCTGGGTCTTTCTGTTCTTCCATTTATAGATAATTGTCCAATAATTCTTCTGTGTGCTATATTAAGTTTTCTAGAACAATTTTAAAGCATTAATGTGGCACATTACTTTGTAAAATAGCAGAGCTTGGGATACCAACATATTTTAGGTCAAAGATGGAGATACTTTGCAAAACACAACTGGGAAGTAGGCATAGAAAATATTCCTTTGCTTACTACAGTTAAGAAATAAAATTTCCCTAGGCCTCTGGCACAAGTATCCTAATATGCATTTATGATAAGAAACACTGGTTCTTAAACCTTACTATACATCAGAACCATCCAAAGAGCTTAATAAACAATTATTATCATATCCCAAAATCACTCAGAGTAGGGACCTGGAGACTGATGTTTCAGTGTTTCTCAGATAGTAAAAGAAGTAGCAATTGTGAAGCATGCTTATAAAATAGAACTATCTCTAGTATAAAAAAACAATCAAACTTAAAATGATACTTGAAATCTGTTTTAGAGATTTAATATGATATTGCTGAGTTTATGATATTGTGATTCATTCATTTACACATGTATATCTCTTTAATTCAATATCCTTATTATTTAGTATGGTTCTCACTACATAGTAGTCACTCAAGAGACTTTTGCTAAATGACTAAATAAATTGAAAGGATTCTAATAACAGAATGATCTTATATCCTTCATATCCTCTAGTTTCTAACATAGTTTCTTGAAAGAAAATAGTCCTTCAATGTACATGAGTTTAAAAACTGTTACTGAGAGAGAAAGAAAGAGAGAGATTAATTCACAGGCATGTGCTCACGGACACACACACAGAGTCAAAGATAGTGACACAGCAGGGCATCCACACAAAGAAATTAATTCAGAGTCTGATTCTTGTGATGATGGAATAGCTTTAATTGAACTAATCCTGCCATATATAACATTCCTAAAACCTGGGGAAATATCAAAACAACTGTGTAAAGGCACAAGGGAGTGACCAAATGTAGTGTTACCGAGTCAGAGCTTGTACTGCTAATAGCAAGACAGGCAAATAAATCGAGAGACAAGGTGTTGGAGCAAGGAATAGCAACTTTATTGGGAAAGCCAACAGACCTAGACGATGGTGGACTAGTGTCCCAAAGAACCATCCTACCTGAGTTAGAATTCAGGCTATTTCTATATAAAAAAGGAGGAGGTGTGGCTGGTTGTTGCAGACTTGGTGCTGGCCAGACCTCAGAGGGGATGTGATAATTCTTTGCTCTTGAAGCTATATATGTAGGTCTGGTCACGATATTCCTATAAATTTTCAACAAGACAAATGTTATTTTCTGTTCTGCAATTTTTTACCTCTATATGAATGAAAAGTGTTATGGCTTTAAAGGTCAAGCCTGGAAGCAGAGCCTTGAGAAAGACGTATTATGTATATTTTAGTCTATAGGCAAAATTCTTTTACTGATAGATGAGACAAAGGTGCAAAGACAGCATGACTAAGCACAGGTAACAGAGCACGAAGATTAGAGCTAAAGGAAGAGATCCAATATGGAGTCAGGTTTGTTCTTTTCTGTTACAGTAGGAAGAAACTGGAGGGGATTTGACCCTCAAAAGAAGAGAACTACATTGGATGAGATCCATCTGTATATGACTTTCCCCTGAGGGCAATACCAGTCTACACATGAGGCAGCTGGAACTCAAACAGATAAGTGCAGTGTTTTGGGACTTAGAAGTCAAGGGACAGAGATGGTAGAAACCAGAGAAGCTGGGAATTACAGGGAAAATACATGAAAAGAGGAAGCACCAAGAGGGGAACCCCTAAGTAAACTCCCTTTAAATCTTTGACCGACACTTAATTAAGCATGTGAGGGTAAAGACTGTAAAGATATAAGAAGAAGTTAACAATTAGCTGAAAGAAGTAAGCAGAGATTACAGGTGCTATTCACTTCAGGGGTAAAAGAGTTTAGAGTTCAAGTCCTACAAAATTAACATAACTTTAAAGCATACAAGAGACTTTCTATTGGAATACAAAAAAGGCCAAATTTAGCAGTAGATTCTAGTAAAGTATTAGGAGTAAAGTAAAAAATAATATATTCATCCTAAAAATAAAAGCAAAACCAGAATAGACCCACCCTAACAAAACATTCAACCAAATTATAAAAGGTTGAAAGTGGCATGTCAGTTAATTTAACTACTTAATAGAACAAAAAACCTAACACACTTCAGGGGAAGATAAGAAAATTCTGTCTTTACAATGTATCATATGTTATTTTCATAACACAAGAGATAACACCAGGTATGTAAAAAATAGGAAAATGTGACCCCCCCCCAGTCAAAAGAAAATTAATTCAATGGAAATAGATGCACTAACAATCCAGATGTTGGAATTAGTAGGCAAATACTTTGAAATAACTATGATAAATATATTTAAAATTTTTTTTATCAAAGTATAGTTGATTTACAATGTTTCAGGTGTACAACAAAGTGACGCAGTTATATATATATGTATCTATTTTTTTCAGATTATTTTCATTGTAGGTTATTATAAGATATTGAATATAGTTCCCTGTGCTATACAGTAGGCCCTTGTTGTTTATCAATTTTTATACAGTAGTCTGTCTCTGTTAATCCCAAATTCTAAATTTATCCCTCCCTCCCTCTTTTCCCTTTCATAACCATAACTTTTTTTCTATATCTGTGAATCTGTTTCTGTTTTGTAAATAGATTCATTTGTAACATTATTTTAGATTCTGCATATAAGTGATATCATAGATATTTGTCTTTCTCTGTCTGACTTACTTGACTTAGTATGATAACCTCTAGGTCCATCCATGTTGTTGCTAATGGCATTATTCCATTAATTTTTATGGCTGAGTAATATTCCATTGCATATATGTACCACATTGTCTTTACCCATTCACCTGTTGATGGACATTTAGATTGCTTCCATGTCTTGGCTATTGTAAATAGTGCATGGGGTGCATGTATCCTTTTGAGTTAGAGTTTTCTTTGAATATATGCCAAGTGGGATTGCTAGATCATATGGTAATTCTATATGTAGTTTTTCAAGGAACCTCCATATTGTTCTCCATAGTGATTATATCAATTTACATTCCCACCAACAGTGTAGCAGGGTTCCCTTTCTCCACACCCTCTCCAGCATTTATTATTTGTAGACATTTTGTTGATGGCCATTCTGACTGGTGTGAGGTGATGCCTCATTGTATTTGATAAATATTTTTAAAAATCCATAAGAAAATATAAATATATCAAAGTGGAGATTTTCAGAGAATATTTGGAAACTGTAAAAATGAACAATATGGAAATCTTGTTTAGATGTAGAAGTAGAAATGAAAAGTGCAAAATCTGAAAAAATAGCAGGTTAGACATGATAGAGGAGAGTATTAGTGAGCTTGAAGACAAGTAAATATTAATCTAGAAGGGAAACATAAATGAGTTTCATTGACTGATGAGACAAGCTTAAATGATTTAATAAGTATATAATTGGAATATCAGTAGAAATTAGTGTAAGAAGTGCTTGAAGAAATATTGGCTTAAAAAATTCCAAATTGATTAAAAAGAGGAACCTACACATTCAAGAAGCCAAGCAAATGCCAAGCAAATACAAAGCAAATTTTACCTAGGAATATTACAGCTAAACTTCAGAAAAGCACTAACAGAATAATATTAAAAGTGAGAGGGGAAACTTACATATTAAGTATAATGAAACACTAATATTGTAAGGTAAATTTCCATCAGAATAAATAGTGGAAACCAGAAGAAAATTGCATAACAATTTTAAAGTATTGAATTTTCCCATGCATAATTTTATATCCTGTGAAATTATCCTTCAAAATAAAGACAAAGTAAGAAAATTTTTTGGAAAAATTGAAAGTTCAGAATTTGTTACAAACTTGTACTACCAAAAACAAAAACGAAACAAAACCAAAACAAAAAACTAAAAGGCACTCTTCAGGTTGAAGGAAAATGGCACCATTTGGAAATAATATTCTATGGAAAGAAATAAATAGCACTTGAAGTGTTAAATATATAGATAAATATAGAAATTTTTTTTCTCTTTTTTCTTAAATAATTTAAAATTAATTTAAATATATATAATTAAATATAAGTGAATGTGGAATATATAAAATATGTAGATGAATAGTACATGACAGTAATAATGCAAAGAATGGGTGGGGAGAGATATGTACATATACCAGTATAAATTTGTTACATTATATGAGAAATGATATAATGTGAAGTCAAGATAGTCTGTGATAAGTTAGGAATCCATCTTGTAATCTCCAAAGCAACTAACTAAAAATGTAAAGAGATAGAGATATAAAGTCAAAGGAGGGGTTAGAATGGAATAGTAAATGTTATTTGCTTTACTCAGAAGATAAAAAGGGGAAAAAAAGAAACAAAGACAGAAAGAACAAATAGAAAATAATAAAACAATGACCTAAATCCAATCATATCAATAAGTAAATCACATATAAATCAGACCAAACATTCTGATTAAAAGTCAGACTGAATAAAATAGGAAGCCTTGACTAAGTGTTGCCTATTAGAGATGCAAGTAAAATCTAAAGACATAAACCTCTTGATAGTGAAGGATGGAATACAATATATGATGCAAAACATCATCATAGGAAAGCTGAAATGATTATACTAATACAAAGTACATTCCAAAATAGAGTATTATCAGAGATAAAGAAGTTGATTGTATAGAAATACAGAAGTTAATTCATCAAGTAACACAACAATCCTAAATGGACGCACAGTTAATAACAGAGCTTCAACATGTGTGAAGTAAAAATTTATAAGCACAAGTGTAGAAATAGACATCCACAATCATAACTGCAGATTTTATCAGTCCTCTCTTGCTGACTGATTAAAACATGTATATATAAAGAGAAAATCAATGATATAGAAGATATGAACAATCCTTAAGTAATTTCACTAAATTGATATTTAAAGACAATCAAATATAAAAAACTCCAGAATATACTTTCTTTCAAAGTGACCATGGGATATTCACCAAGGTAACCATATACTTTTCCATAAAACAACGCTAAGTTAATTTTTAAATCTTGAAGTCATACAAAATAGCTTCTCTGACCAAACCAGATATAAACCAGAACTAAATAACTAAACTATAATGAGAAAATACCAAAATATTTGGAAAATTAAACCAAACATTTGTAAATAATCTATGAGTTAAAGAATGAATTACAAGAGAAATTGAAAATTAATTTGACCTAAATGATAATGAAAGCACAACATAACATTTGTGGAGTGTAGATAAAGCACTGTTTAGAGGGAAATTTATAGGATTATATGTTTATAGTTAGAAGGAGGAAAGATTTAAAATCAACTGTCAAAACTTCCATCTTAAGAAACTAAAAAAATGACTTGTCAATTAAATGGAAAATAAGTAGAAAGAAAAGATTAATAAATAAAAGAGTGGAAATCAATGGGCTAGAGTACAAATAATAGAACAAATCAATAAGGCCAAAAGTTTGCTCCTTAAAGATTGTTATAATTGATAAACCTTTAACAAGTCTAATCAAGTAAGAGTGAAAGAGAGAATGAGTGAAAGAGGGAAGGAACGCAATGCAGATGTCAGTAATATTTCTAAGGATATCACTATGGATCCTAGAGACATTAAAAAGATAATAAGGAAATATTATGAGCATCTTTATGCCAATAATTTTGACAAATTAAATAAAATAAAAACGTTCTTGAAAGACACAACCTCCAAACGTAACACAAGAAGAAATAAAAATCTAAGTAGGTACATATTTATTAAAGAGATAAATTTGTAATAGAAGCAATACAAAAAGATAAAAGTTATCTTACTTTTATCATAAGTTAAAAAAATTTTAGTTAGGGCATAAAAATCACTAAGTATTAAAGAAGAGAATGTATTAATTGGAATTTATCAAGGTTAAAACATTCTGCTTTTCCAAAGTCAGCATAAAATCATGAAAAGATAGGAATATATTGGGAGAAAATATAATAAATGACTTATCTAGAATTTATAGAGAACTACAAAATAATAAAAATGTTTAAAAAAACACTTCACTAAAGAATATATTAAAATGTCTAATGAGCACAGGAAAATATGCTCATTGTCATCATTCATTAGTGAAATACATATCAACTAATCTTCAGATACCACTTTACTACAAATTGAATGGCAAACAAACAAACAAAACCTGACAATAGCAAGTATTGTCGAGAATACAGAGCAATTAGAATTTTCATACTGTGCAAAAGCTTTGAAGTTTAATTAGGTACCATTTGTTTATTTTTGTTTTTATTTCCATTACTTTAGGAGGTGGATCAAAAGGGATCTTGCTGTGATTTATGTCATAGAGTGTTCTGCCTATGTTTTCCTCTAAGAGTTTTATAGTATCTAGCCTTACATTTAGATCTTTAATCCATTTTGAGATTATTTTGGTGTATGGTGTTAGGAAATGTTCTAATTTCATTCTTTTACCTGTTGCTGTCCAGTTTTCCCAGCATCACTTATTGAAGAGGTTGTCTTTTCTCCATTGTATATTCTTGCCTCCTTTATCAAAGGTAAGGTGACCATATGTGAGTGGGTTTATCTCTGGACTTTCTATCCTGTTCCATTGATCTATATTTCTGTTTTTGTGCCAGTACCATACTGTCTTGATTACTGTAGCTTTGTAGTATAGTCAAGCCAGGGAGCCTCCATTTTTCTTTCACAATATTGATTTGGCTATTCGGGGTCTTTCGTATTTCCATACAAATTGTAAAATTTTTTATTCTTGAAACTTTAAAGCTTTTGCTCAACAAAGGAAACCATAAACAAGACGAAAAGACAACCCTCAGAATGGGAGAAAACTTTTGCAAATGAAGCAACTGACAAAGGATTCATTGCCAAAATATACAAGCAGCTTATGCATCTCAATATCAAAAAAACAAACAACCCAATCCAAAACTGGGCAAAAGACCTAAATAGACATTTCTCCAAAGAAGACACAGAGATTGTCAACAAACACATGAAAGGATGCTCAACATCACTAATCATTAGAGCAATGCAAATCAAAACCACAATGAGGTATCACCTCACACCAGTTAGAATGGTCATTATCAAAAAATCTACAAACAGTAAATGCTGGAGAGGGTGTGGAGAAAAGGGAACCCTCTTACACTGTTGGTGGGAATGTAAATTGATACAGCCACTATGGAGAACAGTATGGACGTTCCTTAAAAAACGAAAAATAGACCTACCATATGACCCAGCAATCCCACTACTGGGCATATACCCTGAGAAAACCATAATTCAAAAAGAGACACGTACCACAATGTTCATTGCAGCACTATTTACAATAGCCAGGACATGGAAGCAATCTAAGTGTCCATCAACAGATGAATGGATAAAGAAGATGTGGCACCTATATACAATGGAATATTACTCACCCATAAAAAGAAATGAAATTGAGTTATTTGTAGTGAGGTAGATGGACCTAGAGTCTGTCATACAGAGTGAAGTTAGTCAGAAAGAAGAAAACAAATACCGTATGCTAACACATATATATGAAATCTAAAAAAAAAAAATGGTTCTGATGAACCTAGGGGTGGGACAGGAATAAAGATGCAGATGTAGAGAATGGACTTGAAGACAAGGGGAAGGGGAAGGGTAAGCTGGGACGAAGTGAGAGAGTAGCATTGACATATATACACTACCAAATGTAAAATAGATAGCTAGTGGGAAGCAGCTGCATAGCACAGGGAGATCAGCTTGGTGCTTTTTGACCATCTAGAGATGTGGGATAGGGAGGGTGGGAGGGAAATGCAAGAGGGAGGTGATATGGAGATATATGTATACATATAGCTGATTCACTTTGTTATACGGCAGAAACTAACACATTATTGTAAAGCAATTATACTCAATAAAAATGTTTAAAATAAAAGAATTTTCATACATTTTCTGTGATCCTCCTCAACTGAATTCATCCAACAAAAGTTGCAACCTCCTTAAAACCCATTACCACTTAAAAAAAAAAAATGACCATGGAACTTTCTTCTTGAATATCTCTTAATACCTCTCAGCACAGTGTTATTTTGGGGAACTGTTTGGGAAATCCTGTGCTAAATACAAGATCCTGCAGAACGTGAAATGAGAAAGAAGACTGGAACCAAATTGTGACTCATTGGCTGTCATGCTAGAATTTGAAACTTATGATTTTGCCACTGACAGAGGCATAACATTATAAGATCTGTTTCAGATAATTCTAGCAGGTGTATGTAGGATGGATTAGAAGGCTGTATAGTCTGGGCAGAATTAAGATTTGGAACCAGTTCTGAATACCTACAAATACTATGTTTTTACCAATAGATAACATTGTCTTATGAGACTTACAAAATTGTTTTATAGTTAAAAAGTCATATCTACATTTAGCTTATTAGTATTTAAACTATCATATAATTATGTAGGAAGCACCAACATTTTAGCCTTATCATATGAGAATAATTATATTAACTCCCAAAATAAAATGCCTCTTACATCCCTATTTTGACTATAATTATAGAAATATGAAACCACAGTCACCTAGTTCCATCCCTTCATTTTACAAATGGGAGTCCAAGCCTAAGATAAAGGAAGTGATTTATTCAAGGTTATACACTGAGGTAGTAATCAGGTGATAGAAAAATCTTGATTCCCCCAACTGCAGCGCTTGGCTTTTTCTGTTAGAGGTTCTCCTTACTATGTTTGGGCAATTGAATGAGTCCATTACAAACTCCAGATGCCTAAATCCCACTACCTATTACCACCATAGTTTCTCACTCACTGGGACTTTATCCACAAATCCTTACCTGATCTCCCACCCCGATAAACTGTTCTTTCTTTTTTTCTTGCTACAATTTATTTAATTAATTTTTTATTGGAGTATAGTTGATTTACAATGTTGTGTTAGTCTCTGCTGTACAGCAAAGTGAGTCAGTTATATATTCACATATATCCACTCTTTAATTTCAATTTCCATATAGGTCATTACAGAATATTGAATGGAGTTCCCTGTGCTATTCAGTAGGTTTTTATTAGTTATCTTTTCTATATATAGTAGTGTGTATATGTCAATCCCCATCTCCCAATTTATCCCTCGCCCTCTTTGCCCCTGATAATCACAAGTTTGTTTTCTACATCTGTGACTCAACTTCTGTTTTGTAAATAGGTTTGTTAAGCAATACCATATGATATTTGTCTTTCTCTCTATGACTTACTTCACTTGGTATGACAATCTCTAGGTCCATTCATGTTGCTGCAAATGGTATTATTTCATTCTTTTGTTATGGCTGTGTAATATTCCATTGTATATATGTACAATATCTTCTTTATCCATACCTCCATCGATGGACATTTAGGTTGCTTTCATGTCCGGGCTATTGTAAATAGTGCTGCAATGAACATTGGGGTGCATATATCCTTTGGAATTAAAATTCTTAGAGGAAAACATAGGTAGAACACTATCTGATTAAATTGCAGCAAGATCTTTTTTGACCCACCTCCTAAAGAAAATAAAAACAAAAATAAAAAATTGGACCTAATTAAACTTTAAAGTTTTTGCACAGCAAAGGAAACCATCAGGAAAATGAAAAGAAAACCCACAGAATGGAAGAAAATACTTGCAAACGAAGCGACCAACAAGGGATTAATCTCCAAAATATACAAACAGCTCATGCAGCTCAATATCCAAAAAGCAAACAACCCAATCAAAAAATGGGCAGAAGACCTAAATAGACATTTCTCCAACGAATGCATACAGATGGCCAAGAGGCACATAAAAGAAGCTCAGCATCACTAGTTATTAGAGAAAGGCAAATCAAAACTACAATGAAGTATCACCTCACACCGGTCAGAATGGCCATCGTCAAAAAAATCTACAAACAATAAATGCTGAAGAGGGTGTGGAGACAAGGAACCTTCCTACCCTGTTGTTGCGAATGTAAACTGGTACAGCCACTGTGGAGAACAGTATGGAGGTTCCTTAAAAAACTAAAAGTAGAGCTACCATATGATCCAGGAATCCCTGGGCATATATCCAGAGAAAACCATAATTCAAAAGGATACATGCACCCACGACCACTTTTAAAATGGAGGGAAAAAATGGGGGAAGAGGGCAAGGAGGGAGGTTGTCAAGTAATTGGTTACTATAGCTGTATTAGAAAAATCTGTTCAGAATCAACAATATGTAGAGAGATAATGAAATATTTGGAATTAGAAAGCTTGGGTTGAAATAAAAACATCTTTTATATACAAGCTTTATAATCTTGAACTAGTTATTTGAAATGTTTGCCCCTAGGTGTGTTAATCAATAAAATGTACATAATAAAGCTTTTTGAAAAAGTTGTGTACAGGTTTAACTTTAAAAAAAAATATTAATATGGTGTCTATAATATAGTAGAAACTCAAAGTTCTAAGGTAGAGCTTATTGTGGTTATATTTTCCTTTGGTTTCATAGCTGTACTTGCTACCTGACAGGATAGAAGATGATCATATAAATCTAATTAAGAAACATGACACATAAAATCAGTGGTAGCAACAATAACAACCAATACTTATTGAACACATTCTATGAACTATATATGTTAAACATCTTACAATTTTTAATCTTTGGAACAATCCTCTGAAGTAAGCATTATTGCTTTCCTTTTGTAGGAGAAAACTGAGGCACAGAGAGGAGTTTAATTGCCCAAGATCACTCTAGCTAACAACTCTATAATACATGCTAATAAGCACATTATGATGATCTTACTAAGGTAAGGCTTTTTATGTTTAACTAGCCCACACGAAAAATAGAACCTCATATACATAACAATTGTTTGTCATTTGATTGGTTTCAAAGATTCAGAGAATGTTAGAGTTGGAGGAGACAGTAACAATATTATCATTCAATGGTTCCCAACCTCCAAAAACTAGGGCTTTTCCATGACAATAGAAGTAAAATGAGGAAAATATGTTTTTTCCCCAAAACTAAATATATTCTGTTTAAAGAGCTATCTGCTATTAATAACAAGTATATATTAAATTAATTAATAGATTCTCTTTTATCAAATAAGGTAGATTTATTTGGCAAAAATAATATTAAACCAAATTACCGATATCACCCCTTCTCCTTTTTTAAGTTTTACTAAACCGCAAAATCCAGAAGTTTGATATCACTGTGATGGCCAAGTGTATGTGTTAACTTGGCTAGGCTATAATCCCCAGTTATTCAATCAAACACTAATCTAGGTGCTGCTACAGAAGATATTTTTAGATGTGATTAATGTCAGTAATCAGTTGACTTAAAGTGAAAGACATTATCCTAGATAATCAAGCTCTGCCCAATTCAATCAGCTGAAAGGTCTTTAGGACAGAACTGAAGTTTCCCTGAAGAAAAGGAAATTCTGCTTGTGGACTGCAGCTTCAGTTTCTGCCCAGGAATTCCAGCCTGCCCTTCTCAGTGACCTGTGTTTCAGATTTTGTACCTGTCTAGTCAACCTCCACAATCATCTAAGATAATTTCTTGCAACAAGTCTCATCTACAGTAAGTTCCCTATATACGAACCTTCAAGTTGTGAACTTTCAAAGACACAAACGTGTGTTCGCATGTCCAATCTCATTAGTTAGTTTTCGTGTCTGGCGTACATTGTCACGTGTGTGCATCCTCTACAACTGGTTGTGTTTTGGGTACTTTACTGTACAGTACCGTACAGAATATAGTAGTACAGTACCTATTTCAAGCTAGATCTTCAAGAGGACAACTTCATTGAATTCCTTGCTGTGCAACATGAGGAGCTTCCTAATGAAGACTTGATGGAATTGGAGGCCAAGAGAAAGGACAAAGAGAGACAGAAGAAATAACTAAAGAACTGAAGAGATTCACAACACAGGAAGTGGCAAGGTGATTTTCTTTATTTGAGGAAGCACTGTTAGTTTTTGAGGCACAGGACCTGAACGTAGAATGGTACACAAAGGTTGCAGTGGCCATTCAGAATGCAAGCCAGTGGTATTGTGTCATCTATGACAAGAAAAAAAGGGCTACTGCCCAGACATCACTGGTTCGTTTTTTCAAGAGGGTAGATAGAATCGAATCCAGCAAGGAACCAGAACCTGTACCATCATTGTCAGGCGTGACTGAAATTGCAGCTTGCCCTCCGTCTCCTATTGCTGATGATCCTTCAGCTCTACCATCTCCCACCTCCTCTCCCTCCTCCAGTCAGTAACTCTTCTTGCCTGTTCACTGGATGCCAGCCCCTGTATTCCAGCTGTTGTACTGCACTACTGTACTTTTCAAGGTACTGTAAGATTTAAAATGTTTTCTTTAGTTTTTGAGTTTGGTTGTTTTTTATGTATTATTTGTGTGAAAAGTATTATAAACCAATTACAGTACAGTACTATATAGCCGATTGTGTTAGTTGGGTACCTAGGCTAACTTTGTTGGACTTAACGAACAAATTGGACTTACAAACGCAGTGCTCTTGGAAGGGAACTCATTCATAGGTAGGGGACTTACTCTAGTCATATAGATAACACAAAACCTTGAGAATATGGGGTACTTATTCTAAAGTACAGTGCTGTGGATGGAAAGAGCTTTATGACCAGTAGTGTTTATATGTCGCCTACTGGATGTTAACGGCTTTAATTGCTATGAGCACTTTCCGGCATGATTCTCACCATCTGATAACAATCAGGAACAGATGCAATAAATCTGTCTGTGGGTAAGAAGAACAAATATGTATTAAACTAAGCACCACAACTGAACCATTAACATAAAGATTTAGGTTTGTAGACAACCAATACAGTAAAAAGTAAAGGTTATATTTAAAAATTTAGTGAGATGAGGAGTGACGAAGAAAGAAGAGAGAAATTGATTATTCTGCCAATGATGGAAATAAACACCCAATCTCAGAGATCCATAAAGGAAGAGGAAATAAATTTATAAGTGTGAAGAAGATAATGAACATAAGCAGCTATAGGAAACAATCCTAAATTCTTAAAGGTTTAACACAATAGAGATTAATTTTTTTTCTCATCTCACAGTCCAAGTAGTTGTTATGGAGGTAGCCTTCCAAGTGGTGACTGAGGAGAGCAGGCTGCTTTTGTCAAGTGCTTCTGGCATGCCCTAGGGCCTTTCCTAAGCCCTCTGTCTCAGCTGTCCAATGAATAATCAAGGAGAAATCATATTCAGAGAATATCATAGAATATTACATAATATAATCTTGGAAGTGGTATCCATCTCTCCAATCCATATCCTATTGCTACAGCTAATTATGTGATCTGATGTAGAATTTGTCTTTATCACATCAAGAAACTAAAACTACTTTGTTAGTATGAGAAAATTGACTTGAAATAAGATACGGAAGTATGATGAAGAGTAGAATGAATCATGTGTGTGGAGGCAAAATTAGAAGAAAGCATATTTTAAATTGGCTAAATATGAAATTTAAAAGCAGGTGAAAAGAAGATAGGTGATAGAAAGAAGCATGGAAGGTAACATTGATATTGAACATATAAGCTGAATATATGGTGTTGTGTCAGAATTATGAGAGTTCTGTAATTGCCTATAAACACTGACTTCTGAAAAATCTAAAGCTAAAGCTCAAAAGTAATAATTTTGGTTATAAATTTATAGAGAATCACAAATGTGATAATGAAGCTTATGCTACATTTTAAAAGCATGTTTATTTGAAGCTTTATTTTTTTTAATCAGAAACTCCTGTGAAAAACTAGTGAAAACTATGGAACCTCTACTTAGCAAACTGAAAATGCACACTTATTCACAAAAATCTCCACTCAGTTTCTGTGAAACCCCAAGTATTCCAAATTCCCAGAATATGATTTTCCATGTTAGAATATGGAAACAAAAACAAAACAAACTAAAAACTTTACTTGAGGTGCATGTCAATGTCAAAAAAAAAAACACTAAACGCTATATGCTGGGAGAATTTGAAATTGCATCAAAGTATTTTCAATCACAATTTAGATTAGGGAATAGCTCCCAGGACAAAATTATCATATTTTTAGAGAATCTGGTATTCTTGGAACTAAGGAAGCAATCTCTCTCTTTTTCAAATTAGTATTAATTCTTCTACTGATTAAAAATAATATTTTACAGACACCTCACCAAAGAAGACCTGCAGATGTCAAATAAGCATATGAAAAGATGCTCTCCACAATATATCATCAGGGAAATACAAATTAAAACAATGAGATACCACTGCACACTTATGAGAATGTCCAAAATCCAGAACACTGGCAACACCAACTGCAGCGAGGATGAGCAAAACAAAAACAAAAAACCTCTCATTCATTGAAAGAAAGTTTGATTGTTTCTTTCAAAACTAACTATAACACATAGCACAGGGAGATCAGCTTGGTGCTTTGTGACCACCTAGAGGGGTGGGAAAGGGAGGGTGGGAGGGAGACACAAGAGGGAAGAGATATGGGGATATATGTATATGTATAGCTGATTCACTTTGTTATAAATCAGAAAATAACACACCATTGTAAAGCAATTATACTCCAATAAAGATGTTATAAAAAACACAACAACAAATAAAAACAAAAAAACAAAAACAAAACAACAACAACAAAAACTAAACTATATGATCCAGCAACTGTGCTCCTTGGTATTTACCCAAAAAAGTAAATTTATATCCACATAAAACTTATGTCCACACAAAAACCTGCACATGGATGTTTATAGCAGTTTTGTTCATAATTGCCACAACTTGGAAGCAACCAAGATGTCCTTCAGTAGGTAAATGGTTATATAAATTATGGTACATTCAGACAATGGAATATTGTTCACCACTAAAAAGACATGTGCTATCAAGCCATGAAAAGACATGGAGGAATCATAAATGCATATTATTAATTGAAAGCAGCCAATATGAAAAGGCTACATACTATATGATTCTAACTATATGAAATTCAGGAAAATGCAAAACTAGGAGACAGTAAAAAGATCAGTGGTTGTCAGTACTTGGTTGGTGGGAGGAGAGGGATGAATTGGCGGAGCACAGAGGATTTTTAGCGCGGTTGAAATAATCTGTATGTTACCATAATGGTGGATACATGTCATTATATATTTAACCGCTTAGAATGTACAAACACCAAGAGTGAATTCTAATGTAAAATATGGACTTTGAGCGATTATGATGTGTCAGTGTAGGTTCATCCATTTTAACAAATGTACCACTCTAGTGGGAGATGTTGATAATGGTGGCGCCACTGCGCCACAGGCCCACCAGGGGGCCTATGGGAAATCTCTGTACATTCCTCTCAATTTTTCTGTGAATCTAAAGCCTCTTAAAAAAAACCTTTTAAAAATAATGTTTAAAAAATACCCAGAAGTTATCTTCCTCATAATAGCCTCAAAAAATTCTACTCAGGATAGTATAAATCTACTAACCTTAAAGATGAACCACCTCCTCTCCCCAAATTTCTTTACATACAACTTTCTTTGTTGTTTTTTTCCCCACAGATATCTCTTTTATTGGTCTTGATAATAAGAACATATGATTGCAGGTGAATTTGGAACAGCATAAGAATAAGTGATTAAGTCTTATGTTCTGCAGCTAAAGTGTGCCTGGTTCACTTGCATCCTCAAAGAACATTCTAGTTTTATAGCAGGTGGAGTGATATAAGCTAAGACAGAATTTTTCAGTTCTTTGTACTCAAGGATATCATTAGAAAGAGAAATGTCACTTGGGATTGTTGGCGAATGAGATGATGCATTAAAATCATTTAGCACTGCACCTGGCCTGTACTAATTGTTCAAAAAATGTAAGCTACTCTTCAAATATTATTAGCTATCAACATTCAACATAAGAAAAAATATGACTTATTACTATTTTTTGTTAATGAGTATACATAATTATGTTAGTTTTCTATTTTTATTTTGTATTGGCTGCCAGCTTTCCTTGGCTTCTGGCTGCGACACTCCAATATCTATCTCCATCTTCACATCACCTTGTCCTCTGTGTGTTTTATACCTCTCTGCTTACCTCTTATAAGAACACTTTTGATGACCTTGAGAGCCCATCCAGATAATCCAAGATCATTTCTCCATTACAAGACCCTTAACTTAAACACATCTACAAAGACCCTTTTTCCAAATAGGGTAATATTTACAGGTTCCAGGTGTTGTATATTGTTTATTTCAGATTTTTCTTGTTTCTTGAGGTAGGCCTGTATCACTATAAACATCCCTCTTGGAACACCTTTTGCTGCCTCCCATAGATTTTTTTTTTCCATTTTCTTAAGGTATTTTATTTTTTTCAATTTATTCATTGACCCATTGGTTGTTCAGTAACATGTAGTTTAACCCCCACATATTTGTGACATTTTCAACTTTTTCTCTTGTAATTGATTTCTAGTTTCATATTCTTGTGGTAAAAATAATTCTTGATATGATTTCAATCTTCTTAAATTTATTGAGCTTGTTTTCTGGCCTAACATAGGCTCTGTCTTAGAGAATGTTCCATGTGCAGTTCAGAAGAATGTGTATTCTGCTTTTGGATGGAGTGTTCTATATATATTAATTTTATCTGATCTAATCTTCATTTAAGGCTGATGTTTTCTTATTGATTTTCTGTCTGGATAATTTATCCATTGATGTATGTGGGGTATTAAAATCCCTTACTATTATTGTATTGCTGTCAACGTCTCCCTTTAGGCCTGTTAACATTTGCTTTATATGTTATGTGCTCCTATGTTGAGTGCATAAATATTTACAAATGTTATATCTTCATGCTGATTGATCTCTTTATCATTATTAATTCCCACTTTGTCTTTTATTACAGTCTCTGTTTTGAAGTCTATTTTGTCTAAGTATAGCCACCCCAGCTTTCTTTTTATTTCCATTTGCATGAAACATCTTTTTTCATCCCTTTACTTTCAGTCTGTGTGTGTCCTTGTATTGAAGTGGGTCTCTTATAGGCAGCTATAGATGGGTCGCATTTTGTTTTATCCATTCAGCAACTTTGCCTTTTGATTGGAGCTTTTAGTCCATTTTCATTTAAAGTAATTATTAATAGCTATGTACTTACTGCCATTTTGTTAATTGTTTTCTGGCTGTTTTGTAGTTACTCTCTGTTTCTTCTTCTCTTGCTTTCCTTCCTTGTGGTTTGATGACTTTCTATAGTGATATACTTCAGATCCTTTATCATTATCTTTTGTGTATCTACTATAGTTTTTTTGCTTTGTTGTTACCAAGAGGCTCACCTATGACAGTCTATTCTAAGTTAATAGAAAATTAAGCTTGAACATGTTCTAAAACTGTACATTTTTGCTCCACCCCCCATTTTAATGCTTCTAATGTCACATTTTCCATCTTTTTATTTTCTGCAACTCTTAACTAATTATTGCAGATATAGTTATTTTTACTACTTTGTCTTTTAACCTTCATACTAGCTTTTTTAAAAATTTTTTTTATTTATTTGTTTTTATTTATTTATGGCTGTGTTGGGTCTTTGTTTCTGTGCGAGGGCTTTCTCTAGTTGCGGCAAGTGGGGGCCACTCTTCATCGCGGTGCGCGGGTCTCTCACTATTGCGGCCTCTCTTGTTGCGGAGCACAGGCTCCAGATGCGCAGGCTCAGTAATTGTGGCTCACGGGCCTAGTTGCTCCGCGGCATGTGGGATCTTCCCAGCCCAGGGCTCAAACTCGTGTCCCCTGCATTGGCAGGCAGATTCTAAACCACTGCACCACCAGGGAAGCCCCCATACTAGCTTTATAAGTGATTAATCTACTACCTTTACTGTATATTTACCTTTACCATTGACATTTTTACTTTCATGTATTTTCTTGTTACTAATTAGTGCCCTTTCTTTTTACCATAAAGAAGTCCCTTTAACATTTCTTATAAGGACAGTTTAGTGGTGATGGACTCTTAGTTTTTGTTTGCCTGGAAAGCTCTTTATGTCTCCTTCAATTCTGAATTATAACTTTGTCAGGAAGAGTATACTTGGTTGGAAGTTGTTTTTGTTGTTTTGTTTTGTTTTGCTTATTTTTTGCACTTTGAATATATCATGTCACTGCTTCTTGGCTGGCAAAGTTTCTGCTGATAAGTCTTTTGAGAGTCTTATGGGGGTTCCCTTGTATGTAACACATTGTTTTTCTCTTGATGCTTTTAAGATTCTCTCTTTAGCTTTAACTTTTGACATTTTAATTATAATGTGTCTTGGTGTGGGTCTTTTGGGTTCATCTTATTTAGAAATCTCTGGGCTTCCTGGTTTCTTTCTCCAGGTTAGGGATGTTTTCCTTTTCTCTTTCTCTTCTCCTCTGGGACCACTTATAAGGTGAATGTCATTTTGTTCAATGTTGTCCCACAGGTCCCTTAAGCTATCTTCACTTTTTAAAATACTTTCTTTTTGCTTCTCTGTTTGGATTGTACCACTACCCTGTCTTACAGATCACTGATGGTTTTTTCTGCATCATGTAGTCTGCTGTTGAACCCCTCTTGCATATTTTTTAGTTCAGCTGTTGTGTTCTTCATTGTATGCTGCAAGATGACCATTACTTTGAACTCTTTATCAGATAATTACTTACTTCTGTTTTATTAAGGTTTTTTCTAGGGTTTTATCTTTTTTGTTTGGAACATGTTCCTCTGTCTCCACATTTTGCTTGGCTCTTTGTGTTTGGTTCTATACATTAGGCAAAACAACTATCTCTCCTACTTTTGAAGGAGTGACTTTGTGTAAGAGATGAACCTTACTGTTTAACCTTACCCAAGCTGTTGGTTATCTCTTGAACTTTTGTGATTGTCTAAGAAGCCTGATTCTTTCTTGAGAGGTCTCAGTTTTGAAGGTTCCAAGAAATATTCTCTGATTGCTTCACACCTGCTATTTTTAATTCTTGTTTTATTAAAATGTTAAATCAAATTTGCATGGATCTTTTATAATGCAACTTGGCAATATTTAAAAATACAATAAAAATTTTCTAATTTTTGTTATAGTAAATGTTCTCAAGGAAAAAAAAAATATCCAAAGCAAGGAAAAAGCTTGAGCACTATATAATGGCAGTTGCATAAATGACTAAGGGTCCATTATATGTCATCAACTGTGTTCAGGATTTGTTCTCATGTAATTAGTATAAGAGGTAGCTGAGGAGGCAAGCTGTATTATATACGTTTTGCAGATGAAGAAATTGAGGCTCCAAAGGTTAAGTAATTTTTGTGATGGTAGTCTAGTGTATTTATACTATGATTGCCACTATTAAATCCTGGCATATTAGATCATTATAGGGTTAAAAACAAACCAGGAATGAAAGAAAGAGACAGAGAAAAGAGAAAGAGAAGAAAGACAAAATAGAGGAAAGGAAGGAAGGAAAGTGGGAAGGAAGGAAGGGAGGAAAAGAAGAAAGTATAGAAGAAGGAAAGGGAAACAAGGAAATACTTTGGGAAAAAATAACCACTTCCAAGAATTACACAATCTGTATAATGCATAGATACAATAGAGGGAAAAAAATGATAATTTTTTTTGGATTTGTACTATTGGGGGTATTATTACCCCCTTTACAGTGTTCTGAAATGTTATTGTCTCTTTATAATAATAATTAAAAGAAGGGAAAAGACCCTCCATATCCCCTTTATTTCCAAGTTAGCTAACACAGATAGCTTTTTTTAAAAAGTCCTTTCTTTTACAAAAAAAGCTTCCTTTTAACCCTCCTTTGTACTTTGCCCCATCTCTACTGTGATTCTTCCAGATGGTCTCAAGGGCAGCTGGAGCAAGAGTGGTTTCTAGACAGTACAATGAGTTCAACTGAGCCTGGCATATTCAGGGCTTTTTTTTTTTTTCCTTTTTTCTTAACACCTGGATGCCAATTTTGTACTCACTTCCCTGATATGCCTTACATAATAGCTGGTCTAAGGGAAAGAAAAACTACTGCTGTCACTCGTTTGTATGTTCTGGCAATGTGCAGTGGTTTGTGGTCCTCATAATCAGAAGGCATGCTGAGCTGCCACATAAGTGGGGGGGATCAAGGAGGTTGGGAGGTCTGATGCTTACAGTTGTAACACATGGTTTGGCTTCAAAAGCAAGGATAATGATGCTTTAAGATTAGGGCTGTGTGTGCCACACACAACAGAGAATGAACCAATTATGGGGTGCTTCAGTTCATTATAATTGAACAAAGTGTGGTTTATAACCCAAATTACTTTGATAATTATACCTCTTTTCTTTACCTCACTAGCTCCCCCATTTTGGCTCCACTAAAATTCCATCCTAGCTCCATAATGATACAAATCCCAGCACATTCTAGTTACTGATTCTTTGCCAACCACCCCCTTCCCCAAGACTTGCCTCCAGCAACACCTTGAGAACAGAGACTTTTTTATTACATATTTTTAGCTCTCAGAAACTAAAGCAGTCTGCTGCATAATACAGTCTCTCTCTCTCTTGCTTTAAAGAAATTTAAATGTGATTTCCTGGAGTGTTTTTAATTTTACTGGGGTCAATAGGGGAAGATAGACAAAATAAGGTTATAAACAGATGTAGCTGAATGCAAGTAATCAATGTATCTTAAAGCTAGCTACCCCATAGAAATGAGACCACACAAAATTGAAAAGATTACAGATTTTTCCCCCAATTTCTACAGATTGTAAAAGCCCTTTTAAAATTACTTATTTTCTAATATTTTCTTTAATTTGTTAAAATAACTTCACAATATTAACCTCTACTCCCCACCAAACAATGGCCAATTATAGCAGAAGAAACAAAAGCACTCTTCAGGGGAAAAAGATTTCCTAGTTTCCACAACTGAATTCTTTCTTCCTACTAGGGTTTATTAAATTTTGTAAAGATCAACACATGTTAATTTCTTTGTATTTCAATTTTATATCCTTTTCCTTTCCCAAACACTATCTTAGCAAATATATAAAATGCAAATATGTGTATTATGCAAATATATATTATGCATATAGATAATATATGTGTGTATATATGTATATATATGTGTGTATATATATGTATATATCTGAAGTATGTTAATTTTTTTTAGATTGCTGGTATATCAGGTATGTTTCCTCTGCCCCATATGTTTGCCAAGTTAGGCCATACATAGTGGTCTGCCAAGGAAAAATCTTTTCCCCAGCATAATGTTTTATCTAAAGGACTAAATATTCATGGATAAAGTAATTCAGTAGATACCACTCAAAATTGTTAACTCGCAAAAATCAGTTCTAAGTAGGGAAAATGTAGTGGCTTCATGTTATGTAGTTTTCTTATAAGAATATTTTCAATCACCTGTCTCTCATTTCTACATTCAAGAACATATTGAGTGGTACGCACTGAGAAATACATTAGATATTAGAGCTATAGAGGTAAAAGACACATACTTCCTCTCAAGGAAGTCACTGCCCAGTAAGAAAGATAGACTAAGGAACACAAGATCACACGCTAAGTGCTGTAATGCAAGTCAAGTATTTAACATGTTGTTAGAGGACACATCTGGAAAGTCTTCCAAGACTAAGGGACAAGTGAGTTAAATCTTGAAAGGATTTACTTAGGCATAAATGAGGGATGGGTTATTCTAAAGAGAGGCAGCAGAATGGGCAGGTAGAAAGGCCTGTGAGAACAGAGCACATTTGAAGAAAATCTAGTGAGGATTCTACAGAGATAAGCAGGAACAAGATCAAGAAGGACTTTGCTTTAAAACTTGCTTTTTATCCTGTAGGCAAAAGACTTATCAAGGGCTATGTAATGAAGTGACATGATAGTATATATTTTATAGTGATTATAATAAAATAAAGCAAGAAATAATAAGACATAATGACAACCTGGTCTAAGGTAGCAGAAACCCTAAAACTGTCTGGCATACAGTTGTGGAATACATAATTATTCTGTGAGTGAATGGTTGAAAGATGAGGATAGAGAAAGGGAAGTATTAAAAAGAAATACAGAAATTAGAAATAGATTTGATATACTTTAAGGAGCCTATGGATATGGGGGCTGATTTCCAAGTTTCTTATATGCATTACTATGTTTATAGAAGTGCATTTAATTTAACTTAATTTAGCAAGCTAGTGGAAGGAACAGCAATGAAGATATAGATTATTTTAGTATCACACTTGTTGAATTTGAGATGTCTTTGTTACATATAGGGAGCTGACTTTATGGGTCTCAAAAGAAAGGACTGAATTGAAATGCTGACTTAGGAGACATCTGCATTTTGGAGGCAGATATTTGAAATCCTGGGTGTGGATAATGTTGTCCAAGGTGAGATGTTAATATAACCAAAGAAAAAGGCTGAGTATAAAACCCTTAGTTAAAACACTATTAAAATGGATGGAGAATGATATATCTTTAAGAATTCCCCATTTCTCATTAGAAAAAGCAACCACAGAACTACAAGCAAAATGAAGAGAGAATAGTGTTGAGAAAACAAGAGGAGAAGAGAATCCCAGAAGGAAGGAAATTATGTAAAATGTCACATGCCTAAGAAAGTTCCATTCAGATTAATTCAACAAATCCCTATCATGAAGTACTGACAAAGTGTAGGAATCCTTTACTCATAGGACTACTGGGAAGAAAGCAGGAATCGGTGTGTGTACAGAGAAACGGGAATGAGAGTGTTGTTAAAAGGGCAGAGAATTTAGTTTTCCATTTTCTGTTTGAGGTAGGAGATAAAATCCCTGTGTTGAGATGGAGGGAGACAGAAGTTAGGTAGGGGCTTGGGTAGAGTTAGAAATTGTAGAGTGTTTTCATCTCCATTAGGAGACGGATCCAAAAAGATATTGCTGTGATCTGTGTCAGAGTGTCCTGCCTATGTTTTCCTCTAGGAGTTTTATAGTATCTGGTCATACATTTAGGTCTTTAATCCATTTTGAGTTTATTTTTGTATATGGTGTTAGAGGATGTTCTAATTCCATTCCTTTACATGTGGTTATCCAGTTTTTTCACCACCACTTATTGAAAAGACTGTCATTTCACCATTGTATATTCTTGCCTCCTTTGTCATAGATTAATTGACCATAGGTGTGTGGGTTTATTTCTGAGCTTCCTATCCTATTCCATTGATCTATATTTCTGTTTTTGTGCCAGTACCATACTGTTTTGATGACTGTAGCTTTGTAGTATAGTCTGAAGTCAAGGAGCCTGATTTCTTCAGCTCTGTTTTCCTTTCTCAATATTGCTTTGGCTATTTGGGGTCTTTTCTGTTTCCATACAAACTTTAAGATTTTTTTGTTCTAGTTCTGTGAAAAATGCCATTGGTAATTTGACAGGGATTGCATTGAATCTGTAGATTGCCTTGAGTAGTATAGTTATTTTGATAACTGTTGATTCTTCCAATCCAAGAACATGTTGTATCTTTCCATCTGTTTGTGTCATCTTCAATTTCTTTCATCAGCACCTTGTAGTTTTCAGGGTAAAGGTCTTGTGTCTCCTTAGGTAGGTTTATTCCTAAATATTTTATTCTTTTTGATGTAATGGTAAATGGGATTGTTTCCTTAATTTCTCTTTCTGATCTTTCGTAAAGTTAAAAGCTTTTGCATGGCAAAGGAAACCATAAACAAAATGAAAAGGCAACCTACAGAATGGGGAAAATGTTTGCAAATGATGTAACCAACAAGTGATTAATCTCCAAAATATACAAACAGTTCATACAGTTCAATATCAAAAAATAACAAACAACCCAATCAAAAAATAGGCAGAAGATCTAAATAGACATTTCTCCAAAGAAGACATACAGATGGCCAAAAGGCACATGAAAAGATGCACAAATTGCTAATTATTAGAGAAATGCAAATCAAAACTACAATGATGTATCACCTCACACCAGTCCGAATGGCCATCATCAAAATGTCTACAAATAATAAATGCTGTAGAGGGTGTGGAGAAAAGGGAACCCTCCTACAATGTTGGTGGGAATGTAAATTGATACAGCCACTATGGAGAATAGTATGGAGGTTCCTTAAAAAACTAAAAATAGAGCTACTATATGATCCAGCAGTCCCATTCCTGGGCATGTATCTGGAAAAGATGAAAACTCTAATTCAGAAAGTTACATGCACCCCAATGTTCATAGTAGCATTATTTACGATAGCCAACACATGGAAGCAACCTAAATGTCCATCAATAGAGGAATGGATAAAGAAGATATGGTATATATATATATAATGGAATAATACTCAGCCATAAAAAAAGAATGAAATAATTCCATTTGTGGCAACATGGATGGACCTAGACATTATCATATTAAGTGAAGTAAGTCAGATAGACAAAAATGAGTATCATATGATATCACTTATATGTGGAATCTAAAATAATGATACAAATGAATCTTTTACAAAACAGAAGAAGACTCACGGACATAGGAAACAAACATATGGTTACCAAAGGGGAAAGGTGGAGAGAAGGAATAAATTAGGTATACACACTATTATATATAAAATATATAACCAATGAAGACCTACTGTATAGCACAGGGAACTGTACACAGTATTTTGTAATAACCTATATGGGAAAAAAATCTGAATCTGAAAAAAATTTATATATATATATATATGTACTGAATCACTTTGCTGTACACCTGAAACTAACACAATATTGCAAAGCAACTATACTTCAATAAAATATAAATAAATAAGTAAATAAATAAATTGAATATAGTCAAGCAAAAAAAAGAAAAGAAAAAAAATTGTAGAGTGAGATGACCAGGCACCCATAAAGGATGATTGGGTTAGTCCTAGAGATTCAGACTCTATTGGAGACAAAATAGAGCGGAGCGATACAAGGTGACTACTCCAAAGAATCACAATACTTGAATGACAAGTGGCTCTTTTCTGTAAATACGGATTTACAAAATGATCTGTGAATATTTGGGTCTGTCCCAGAAATATTGTACAAACTTGCTTTTCTAGGCTGAAATCCATTGATCACAATTCAAATAGGTAGCTCAGGGAGATAAGGACCTTTTTTCATATGAACATATCATATACTTTTGCTTAGAAAACAACGTTCCTTGGAATTATCGAGATAATACTAAGTAATGTCGTCATTTGGTTACTTCTCCCTTTTCCAAGAGATCATGGTGCAACTTGTTCATAATTCTCACAGTAACCCTCTACATGACCTACTATGTTCCTGTGAAATTAAATATTTACTAAATGATTGAATATTTTCCATTACAAATTGGCTGTGAAGTAAAACAATCAGCATTGTCTAGGAGCCAAAAAAATAAAAACTCGTTTAAGTAAAAATTAGTTCATATTATCTTAGCTGCTTCCATAAATTGGCACTGCCTACTGAGACCTGAGTATGAATGAAAATTTAGAGACTGATGAATGTAAGTGTGTGTAAAAAATTGTCAATAAATATGCATATAAGTCTTTATAATCTGGAAGACTTCCATGAAGAAAAAGTCTAGTTATTTATTCGCCATTTTCTCCCTATCCAGAAACTGGAACGATCAAATTTTGCCATCCAAGTTCAAAGTTTTATGGAACATTCTAACTAGCTCCATATGCACTCTGATGACTTGAATAAGAGTGATATTGGGTATAATTAGAAAGATTTTAGAACTACTGTAAGTGTGTCAAGATAAATATGTCTTTTTATTTGCATTGCAAAATAGGGTGTAAAAATCCAAATTATGGTTAAACAAAATCTCTTGCTCCAGTAGTAGAATGAGGTTTGTAGACCTTAAAGTCTCAATGACTTGTGTATTCTTCATACTAATCTGTCTTTCCCAATCAACTAGAACCCCTATAAACACTTGAATGCTGGAAATTTGTGATATTTAATTGTTATGAGGCAATCAGGTAATGGCTTTAGAGCAAGTTATACATTATTAGCTCAATTTGGAAATAACACATATAACAAAAAGAAGCATAAAAAGCTATAGATGAAACTTTAATGTATTTGATAACTGATGAACTATTTTCAAAGAGAGATTCTCATGCAATCTCCTTTTATTATAGACTGGAAAGGAGAATGCTTGAAGTAAACAATGAAGAGAGAAAAGCTTACCTTCGCTTTTTGTTTCTCTCACTTTTATATTTTTCCATATATGCTGTAGAACTATATAGGACATTACATTTAAAAGGAAATTCAAGATTCTGTGGAAGTTTCTTTAAGTGATTTTTTATTATATAAGGTGAAATCTAGATGTGTCATTTTTTTGTTTGTATCTCTCTATCTGTACACACACACACACACACACGTGCAAACATATACAGAGAAAGAATATATATATCTGTTTAAAATATTTAATTCCTTATAGTCTGTAGTGCATCTGGCATCACCAGAGAAGGTAAGACTAAATTCCAGATTATTCCTTTATAAAATATAAATTATGAGCAGAAAGAAGTACATTTAATTTAGTAAAGTCTATCCTGTCTTCATTAAAATTAAAGACTATTCACTCTAGAGTCTGGTTTTAAACACAGGATATAGGTTATATGTGAGTTAATAAGCACTAAACAATTAGGTGAAAAAATTTTTAGTTTATTATTACCAAACAGACACACAATCACATTTTTATCTTATAAAAGGGACGGTCTGTGTGATGTAATAGAATCTCAGTCTGATACAGGGCAGATCCAAAGATGGGCTTTCAAGATTTGGGTAGGGAATGCAGAAATGCCTGGGGTCTAGCCACAGTGAGAGCCTTTACCTTCCCTAGACTTGAAGTGGCAAGTGAGGGAACAATAGCTGGGCTTGTGGTCTTAACCCTGGGAAAGGGATACACAATAAGTAGTGCGACATTTAATAGAGGAATGTATCCACTGCTAATTTGAAGCTCAAAAGACACGTAGTCAAGGGAAAAATATCCCATGTTCATTCTTCTTCCTTCCTCTAATCTCCTGTCTTTACCTTACATTGGTATAGTCCAACCAGAGACTGGATAGCAAGTTAGCAGTAATATAATTCATGAAGATGAGCTTTTAGGCCATAGAGCATAATTAAATATGGCTAGTTGATCTCAAGAGGCAAATGAGACTATCCAGCCCTGGAATGGACTGAGATAATTTCTATTTTTTTTATTAGTTTTTCCTCCCTTTCCAAACCAATGCCTAGCCATCTTCAGTGCTCAATATATATTTGTTGAATATATGACTGTCCAGAAACATATTTTTTCCATTAAATAAGCCATAATTGTTTTGTATGCATGAAAGAAACCTCCAGTTATTAAATGGGCTATCTTCAAACTAATGTTAATTTCTAGGTGTTTATAATCCATTTTTTTCAGTGTTACCTTAAAACAACCTTCTGTGCTATTATTCATTTCATTGCATTAGGGATAGCATCATAATACCTTTATTCTTTTTTACTGTTTTTTTTTAAGTTCTCTATTTGTCTATTTTATGAAGGCTAACATTTTTTTAGTACCCTTCTCCTTTGCTTTGGAAAGGTTCAGATTTTCTTGATTTGGCAGAAAATTAATTGCCACCTGGATTTCTTATAATTGGATTTACAACTTTATTCTTTATTATCTTAAATCTATTCATTTTATGGATGCTTACTCTTTTATACACATAGTTTACATTCTATAATGTTACTCAAATTTAGGACTCTCTCATAAATGTATGAACATAATTTTATAAATAAATAAATGCTTAGTAGGTGATATAGGTACAATCATTGAAGTGTTTCTATTATGTATTTGTCTATAGTTGATTGAAACAAAGGAGATTGAATGCCCAATAATGTGTTATAAGGGTTATCCGCTGTTTTTATGAAAACAATGATATGAGAGCAAGAGACTAACAGATACTATAAGTGGTTAATTTGCACCTTTCTTAACACACCAAAGAAATACTAAAGCAATATGAGAAATGATTCTTAATGAAAATTCCAGATAACGTTTCCATACTTAGCAGTCTGAACTCTGGAATCAATTTAATTTTCTGGATGAATTAAAAATGAATTGAATATTTGCCAAGTCCTATGGAATAGAATAATTTAATGGAATGTTTGTGCTCTAATGGAGGATTGTTCTGTGTGTCTCTAGTGGTCTCTGGAAGGGCTTCAATGAGTTTTGGAAATCTATTGAAATTTTGCACAAACATGTTTTGAATAATTTATGAACATATTTACATATCCTTAAAGGGTTCCTTGTTACAATTAATGTTAGATAGTTCTTTCACAGGTACCTTAGTGAGACGATCTAACCCAAACTGTATATTTCGAATAAGAGGAAACTGAGGTTTCTATATTAGCAAAATTGCAATATCTAACATCTGGCACAGACAGGACAGGAAATTGATTCTCCTGTTTCCCTTCTGAATGCTCTTTATTAACTTTGTAACTCTGGTCTAGGTTCATTAAAAAACAAATGAAACAGTATGAGCATCCATTCAATTAATTAATTCACTCACTCATTGATTTAGTAAAAAAAAAGTCTCAGTGTTTACTAGTACACAACTCTGAGTTAAATAACCATAAAATCTAGTGAATAAAGCAAGCAGTCTTTGATCTCAGTCTACAATCTTGTAAGACAGTACATAATAAACAAGTAAATAAAAGAGTATACACAATTTTAAAGTTTTGATAAATTCAATAGAAAAATTCACAAATACTAATATTTGAGATAAACAAGGAAATACATTTTGAGACATTTATACAGAGACATTTAAGCTCAAACATGAAGTATGTCAAGGAACAGCCAGGTTAAAAGTGAGAGAAGAGTTTTCTAAACATAAGTAAAAATGTAAGAAGAATCTATGAGAGGCTGAAGTTTTTCTAGGTGTTTTTAAGGAAATGAATTGAAGCTAGGCTTGCTCTAGTACAGTGAGTTTGCTAGAAAAGGGGGAGAGTGAAATAACTTACAGCTGAAAACATAGGCAAATGCACAATTATGGGGGGCTTTAGAGGGCATTGAACAAGTGCTTGATATTTTCTGGAACACTACCACATTCTTTACAAACACAGCACATGTATTTCTCACAGCAAACTTTTTGAAGTAGATGTTAACTACTTTGGTTTTAGAGGTTAGTAAACAGAAGCTTGTCCAAGATCACACATTTAGTAACTGTCAGAGTTAAGATTCAAAACCAGGTCTTTGAGTCAAATGATGCCTCTGTTCTTGGGCCCTACCATGTGCTAAAGTACAGTGGCCTTTTTTATTTATTTTTGCCTAGTAAATCAAACTTAGATGATACAAGAGAAGCCATTTATTTATCTTTCCATTTAATGCATGAATATCCTGTGCCCTACATAGTCAAGGAGTGGGTTTCTAAAATATGTATCAAAGGATAATTATACACACATATATTGGGAAAATAAGTATTATGATGTGATTGGGGATCAATAATTTTTTTTTCTATATCTCACTTTTTCATTGCTTTTGTCCTTTCTCTGCCTATGGAAATGTACTGGCCTTTTGAATATTCACTAATAACATCATCTTGGGTAAAATTTACCATATCTCAGTGACCTGAAAAAGTTCAGTTGTTCCTCATACAGTATGTATTTTCAAGCAGCAGTTAATTTTTTAGATAGAGTTAGCCAAATATGTATTAAAATACTTCAAAGTCATGATAAGAACATAAATTTGTATTTGCAGTTACTTTAATGGCAGAACATTTCTTGTTAGATTCATTCGTTTTGTCCTCATTGGTGAAATCTGATAGAAATAAAATAGAAGATATAGAAAATATTAAAATATTTTAACATCAGGATCAGCCAAACAAAGGACCACATTTTATAGTTGAGAAAGCTAACCATGTGTTTTTAATGGTTAATGGAACTTTTAATTCAATGCAAAAGGTAAATGGATAAAATGTAGAATTGCATCAAAGATTTGACTATTTTTCCCTATGTAATATAGAACAATTATTTAAAAGATAGTTGTATCCATTTTTCCATGTCATGAGATTCTCCTGCTAGATGGTCTGTGGAACTTGAAATTATAATGAAGAGCGTGACATCTCCAACAGAAATGCCTAAATTACACAGAATAATAGAGAAACAAACACAAGATTTGCAGGAGAAAGACTTCAGTTTTGACCACAATTCTGCTTCTAAATTTTTGTGTGATTTTGGGCATACTCTCTGTCTGTGGGCTATAATTTGTCCATCTATGAAATGAGTGAGTTTGTCTCATATATATACTGTATTGATATTCTTGTAACTCATAAGTTTTCATATTTGTAATTGTGATCTTCTTCAGAAGATTCTTCACTTGTTTTGGGGGGTTAAATTTGTGGGCACTTTCAAGGTAGAAAACCTTTACACAGAGTCACTGTAGAATAGTATTAATTACGGACATCAATTTGGGGACCATATACACCCAGATTCTAATCCTATCATGGCATTAAATGTATCTGAGAAAGCTCACCAGCTATGACCTTCCTTATTCATCTTTTAGGGAGGTCACTGCTGCAGAGCTTTTCCAGATACTTGCAACATGTTTTTAATTAAGCCCAGCAAGGGCTTCTGGACCCTCATCGTCTATGTAGGTACTTATCACTGTATTGTAAATATGGATTGAAGAGATGTGACAGCCTAGAAAATCTGTATAGACTTAGATCCACCTATATTCCCAGTAAACTCTCCTAGACTAACACCATGAAGTCTGCTTTACTTGAGACATTCAGATACAACTTGCAATAATCTCCAACAAGATAGCCAGGTGAGCCTGAGATGCCTGTATTAGACTCTTTCCTTTCACTTCAATTACCATATTCTGGTTGGATAACAATATCTTCTGAAGAGTTTATATATAACCCACCACTCAATTCTGAAATCACTTAGAATATCTTGTCTCATAGCAAACGCATTATGGATTAACACTCTCAACTCTGCTCTACTCTAGACATTTGGATAGGATCTGGAGGGCTGAATTGGAAAAAAAAAATCTTCAAAAAATGACAGTTGGGTGGATATGAAATGCCTGCCTTCGTCTCAGAAGTGGGTAATGTTGTGACAGGTGTGTTGATGCAGCTATTTTGAATAATACGGAGAAAATTATGCCTATAAGGAGGGAGGATTGGATGATTACTGCTAAATGTATTGATGCCCTGTGGAAGGAAAATGATGAATCAAATGTTGATAATGGCTAAGTAAAAACTAGAGAGCTTCAGTTGTATCTTAAAAAGAATACCTCATTACCTATAGTGAAAGGATGGATACAATTGAATGGAAGACTAAAGACCTAATTGTTAAGAGTCACAGAGCTGCAAAGACATTTGAATACTCAGTCAAGGTGGGTCTATTATACAATGATGATGGCCATAGTGGGGAAAATCTACGATCCCGAAAACTCACAAAAGGACATATGAATGGAAACCTTTAAGGATGTTGACTTTCCAACCACCTACACTCACCTACACCTTTTGTTCTTCCCTTGGAAGGGGCAGGTAAATTCTTGTCTTAGGATATGTTACAGAAGCCTCTCTCTTATAAGGCAATACATGCCATACCCAGGGCCATTCCCCCATCACCTTTCCTAGCTGCCAGGCCAAAAATAAGGGTTAAACCCCAGTGTAATTCAGCTGTGGTTGTATTGGTTTTGATAATTGAGGATAGAGGCTCTATGTAAATAATTTCAAAAAGGAATTTACGTGAACCAGGGGGTGTACTTCTAGGACTGGATTTTAAGGGTCCTAAACAATGGGGCCAGATTGTAAGACTAGATAATAAATAATTTATTGTATAAGGGATACTTTCTTGATATATGAGATTTAACACACTGGCAGTGATCTGAGATGATGGGGTAAATCCCCTGCTGGGGTGGCTCTTAGAAGCCTGGAAAAAATCATACCCAACACTCAGTGTAGTAGAAATATCTAAGTTGAGCCGATACATGATAGAGGAAGAAATTAAGAGGTTAAGGGAAGTGGGCATTTTGGAAGATAAACATGATGTAAATCTAGAAGATCCACTGGTGGCTTATTTTCTGCTAGAAGGCTTGGGATACATACCATTGACCAAGGCTATCAGGAATACAATGGGGAAAGTGACACTGATATCACTAAGAAATTCTGTGATGACTCTCCTCTGCAAACCAAGGATGACTGTAAGAGAGTCCCTTAGTCTCTCATTAACATACACGGAGGTAATGGATTTCTAAAGTAATAGAGGCCAGGTAGTCACGCTATAACCACGAGAAACCGGAATCTGCAGTTACTATAACAACTAACAACATCAAAAGAGTAGCCAAGAGGGTTTGACCTTTAGGGAGCTGAGATGGTTAATAGAGTTTGGCATCTACAAATGTAAAATAGATAAATAGCACTTTTGTTGGTTGTCTAACAATCTCTTACAAAATAAACCCAAAACAAAACAAAACAAACAAAAACAAACAAACAAAAACTTCAGGAATGGAGGAATAGATACTCATTCAAAAAAAAAAGTTGTGATCCCGCCAGTTCCAAGACCTGAACTGATCTGGATCTGGAATCCACTGATTAAAAATGTAGCTGGGTTCCTAGGAGGAAGAGCTCTGTAGTACAAAGGAAGGTGAATACTTACAGTGATGAATTTTTAATTTAGTCAAATGCTTTTTCTGCATCTATTGAGATGATCAAATGATTTTTAGCCTTCATTTTGTTAATGTGTTATGTCACATTAATTGATTGGCAGATATTGGACCATCCTTGCATCCCTGAAATAAATCCCACCTGATTATAGTGTATGATCTTTTTTATATTGTTGAATTAAGTTTGCTAATATTTTGTTGAGGGTATTTCATCTATATTCATTAAAGAAATTGGCCTTTAATTTCCTTTTTCTTTTTTTCTTTTTTTGGTAATGTCTTTGGTTTTGGTGTTAGGGTTATGGTGGTATCGTAGAATGAATTTGGGAGTGTTCCCTACTCTTCGATTTTTTGGAATATTTTGAGAAGTATAGGTATTAACTCTTCTTTATAAGTTTGGTAAAATTCCCTTGTGAAGCTATCTGGTCCTGGACTTTTGTTTGCTTGGAACTTTTTTTTTTTTTTAATACAAGTTCAATTTCAGTACTAGTGATCAGTCTGTTCATACTGTCTATTTCATTCTGACTCAGTCTTGGAAGATTATATATTTCTGGCAATTTGTCCATTTCTTTTAGGTTGTCCAATTTGCTAGCATATCACTGTTCACAGTTTTCTCTTATAATTTTTTTGAATCTCTGTGATATTGGTTGTCATTTCTTCTCTTTTATTTCTTATTTTAGTTGGGTCCTCTCTCTTTTTTTCTCTTGATGAGCCTGACTAAAGGCTTATCAATTTCATTTGTCTTTTCAAAGACCAGCTCTTGATTTCATTGATCTTTTCTATTTTTTTGTCTTTTCTAATTCCTTTTTGTCTTTTTCTAATTCCTTTTCATGTTAGTAGGGTTGCTTATTTGAGATTTTTCTAGTTTCTTAAGGTAGGCCTATATTGCTATAAACTTTCCTCTTAGAACTGCTTTTCCCATAGATTTTGGAAAGTTGTGTTTTTATTTTCATTTGTATTGATATATTTTTTGATTTCCTCTTAGATTTCTTCATTGACCCATTAATTTTTTTTTAGTATTGAGTTGTTTAGTCTGCACATTTGTGTTTTTCACATTTTCATCCTATAATTATTTCTAGTTTCAAACCATAGTCGCTGGAAATAAATGCTTGATATAATTTCTGTCTTCTTAAATTTGTTTAGACACGTTTTGTAGACATGTGTATGATCTATCCTGGAGAACATTCCATGTGCACTTGAGAAGTTTGTGTTTTCTGCTGTTTTTGGATGGAATGTCCTACAGATGTCTATTAATTCCAACAGGTCTAATGTGTCACTTAAGGCCAGTATTTTCTTATTGATTTTCTGCCTAGATGATCTATCCTCTGATGTTAAGTGGGGTCTTAAAGTTCTGTACTATTATTGTATTGTTGTCAATGTCTCTCTTTATGTCTATTAATATTTCTTTTATATATTTAGGTCCTCCTATGTTAAGTATGGCAGGGGTTCCCAATGCCCGGGACACAGACCGGTACCAGTCCATGGCCTGTTAGGAACTGGGCTGCACAGCAGGAGGTGAGTGGCAGGCGAAGAGCAAAGCTTCATCGGCTGCTCCCTATCACTCCCCATTGCTCGCATTTCCGCCTGAACCATTCCCTCCCCACCACCGGGAGTGGAAAAATTGTCTTCCACGAAACCAGTCCCTGGTGCCAAAAAGGCTGGGGAATGCTGAGGTATGGGATATATATATATATATATATACACACACACACACACATACATATATATATCCTCTTCTTGTATTTTTCCCTTTATCATTATATAATGGTCTTCTTTATCTTTTGTTATACACTTTGTTTTAAAGTCTATTCTATGTGATATGAGTATTGCTATCCCTACTTTCTTGTCATTTCCATTTGCATGAAATATATTTTTCCATCCCCTCACTTTCAGTCTGTGTGTGTCATTAGCTCTGAAGTGAGTTTCTGGTAAGCAGCATTTAAATGAGTTTTTTTTTTTTATCCAATCAGTACACTGTGTCTTTTGATCTGAGCATTTAGTCCATTGAGATTTAAAGTGATAATTGATAGGTATGTACTTACTGCCGTTTCATTTCTTATTTTCTGGTTGTTTTCGATTTCTATGTTCTTTTCTTCTTTTAGTTTGTGTCTTATGGTTTGGTGATTGCCTTTAGTGGTATTCTTCTGTTCCTTTCTCTCTAAATTTTGTGTATCTATTGTAGGTTTTTGATTTGTGGTTACTATGGGGTTCATATATGTTGAGCTACAACTATATCTGCTTGTTTTAAACTGGCAGTCATTTTAGCTCCAATGCATTCTAAAAGATATTTTTTACTCCTTTTCCCCACATTTAGTATTTTTTATGTCATGTTTTACATCTTAATGTTTATTCCTTCACTGTTTATTGTAGTTATAGTTGATTTTACAATTTTTTTGTCTTTCAATCTTCATACTACCTTATTTAAGTGTTTGATCCGCAGTCTTTACTGTATATTTTCCTTTACTAGCGGAATTTTTTTCCTTTCCTATAAATTCTTCCTGTTGTAGCATTTCCTTTTCGACTTTGGGAAGATCTTTTGACATTTATTTTAGGGTAGGATTAGTATTGATGAACTCTATTAGTTTTTGCTTGTCTGAGAAGTTCTTTGTCTCTCCTTCAACTCAAAATTATAATCTTGCTGGGTAGAGTATCCTAGGTTGCACTTTTTTTCCTTTCAGCATGTTAGATATATCATGTCACTCCCTTTTGGCCTGCAAAGTTTCTGCAGAAAAATCAGCTGATGGCCTTATGGAGTTTCCCTTTTATGTGACTCTTTGTTTTTCTCTTGCTGACTTTAGAATTCTATCTTTATCTTTAACTTTCACCATCCTAATTATCATATATCTTGGTGAGGGTCTGTTTAGGTTCATCTTGTTTGGGACCCTCTGTCTTCCTGTATCTGGATATCTGTTTCCTTCTTCATGTTCAGGAAGTTTTCAGCCATAATTTCATCAAATTGATTTTTTAAAGCCTTTCTCTCTCTCTTCTCCTTCTGGAATGTTGGTATGCTTGATGTTGTCCAAGAGGACCCTTAAACTGATCTAATTTTTTAAATTTGTTTTTCTTTTTGCTCTTCTGGTTGGATGATTTCCATTATTCTATCTTACAGATCACTTATGCGTTCTTCTTGGTTTCCTTATTTAAGAGAACATAGAACCAGGAATTACAGTGTTGTCAGTACCATAGCTAACATTTCAAAAACTAAAAGATTATTTTAATTATGAAATACAGGTGTGGTGATTTCTGGAAATACTTAATATTTCAATTTTTTTAGTTATAAATAACTATGAAAATATGAGGATTATTTTTCATAAGTGTAGGTACAATTAGTCATTGGCTCTTAGCTGTTTCTTGGCAATGTAAGTATTTATAATGTAAAACTAGTCTCATGTTATTTAAATACAAGTCTCAGTGGAGTATTTGCTTTTACATTAATTTCTGCCTAACTTTAAATGTTAGATGTAGTTTGTCTAACTTAACATAATATCATCAATATTTGTACTTTTTCAGTTCATGGTTACATACATGTTTCTTGAGTTATGATAATACAGTTAACATTCTCCCCAGCAAAAAATTTAAAAAGTAAAAGTGGTATACAAAGATTTTAAGTGGGTGTTCAAAAATAAATCTATATTTTTTACGTTCTAGAACACACAGAAAAAATACAGAAATATTGGAAGTAAAAGGATAGGCAAATGGATGGAAATAATTATCAAAAGGAACTTATGTGGTTACATCACAAAATTAATTTTAAGGCAAATTACATTATTAGGTATAGAAAAGTTATTTTATAATTTAAAAAACTGAAACTCAACAAATGGTATAATAATTTAAATGTTTATATAATATCATAGCATATAAATATATAAAGCAAAAAATAGGAAACTATAGGTATAGAACTCCTATAGTTTAAAATCTCCCATAGGAGATTTTAAAACACTTTTCTCATTGGAGGAGATGTTTGCAACTAATAGATAAGTAAGTCCTAGAGTTCAAACCCATAGAATAGAGATTATAATCAACAATACTGTATTAAAAACTTCAAAGTTGCTAAGAGACTAGATCTTAATTGTTCTCACCACAAAAAATAGGTAATTATGTGACATGATAGAAATGCTAGCTAATGCTACCTTGGTAAGCATATTGCAATATATGAATGTATCATATCAATACGTTGTACACCTTAAACTTACAAAATGTTATATATAAATTATATCTCAATTTAAAAAAAGAAAAAAGAAAAAGCAGATAAAAATCTGTAAGGAAATAGACTAGATGATATCAACAGCAAAATTAGCAATCATCAGTTCATGGACAGTTATAAAATATCTAACTACAAAACTCAAAACTACACATTCTCTTAAAGCATGCATAGTACATTTAAATAATTGACTATATCCTGGGAAATGAAGCAAATTTCAATAAATTTGAAGTGATTGATATGCATATATATAACCTATAGACTCAAATTATATTGGTAAGTTCTGCCTAGATTCCACAGTAAGATAATTGATAAAAAGCTGAAATATGGGAAGAAGGAAATGGAGAAGCTAGTAAAACTGAGACAGGTTGAAAAATAAAATAGAGTACCATTAAAAATCACTGGTGCTGAATGACCAAGTTGTATAATAAGAATTTGTCCCATAATGTTATTTGTTATATATATTTCTCAAAGATCTTCAGCAATGCATACTAGTTTTTAAATAGTTTTCATAAATTATGCTATAAGTATATATAGGAAAATTTAAAAAGGAGATAAATTTTACAGCCAGTGTTCTTACCCACGACTGCTAAATCATAGCCCAGGAAGTCAAAGGCTTTATAACAGTGTAAATTCTCAGAAATTTTCAGGGGCCTTGTAAAGTACCTTGTTTTCTGCAATCTATAACTCTGTATGTGTGAAGAGTGGGGAGGAGAGGTTCATTTAATTAAGATATACAGCATCTAAGAACTACCAGAGGACATCTCAGTGACACCACATTGATAGCTATTCTTTCTTTCAGCTTCATAATGTAAACACTGGTCTTGTGTAAATAGCACATTTGAAAGAGAGATGAGGGTCCATCATAGATGGTAGACAGACTAAAGGGTTAATTTTTTCATTCTCTCCTTTTTATGTATTATAAACTACATCTCACTAAGCTGTGAATTCCACACAGGCAAGGAGTGTGTTGGCCACCTTAGGGATGTGTCATTTTAATACATTCTATTTTTACATTGCATTTGGATGAATCCATAGAAATTAAAAAAACTCCAGTTGAAACATTTATGTTGCTGTCATGACTAAAAAATATGCATGAAATTCAGTGTGATATGGTTATGTTACACATATTTTTTATATATTTTGAATTCAGGATACATAATTCTTAGTTCTGGAACCATATTTCCAGAAAATCCGTTGGGTATTTTTCAGCCACTGGAGTTTTGTAACAATCATTCCTACTGGGTCTCAGGAATCCTGCCAAAATTCTGACTCAGACTGTCCTAAAGGTATTAGCCATCTTTAAATATTTTTGTAGTATTACTTTTGTGGGACTATATTGTGTTTAAATGGTTCTTTTGAAGGGGAGGTTTTGTAATATTAATAATTTGTCAGTAATTCTATGACTACTCAGTTCAGTCGAAACCTGGAGATTGCTATTGGTTTAAGCAGTTAAGCTATGTAGCTAGGCTTTCTTTAAATCAGTTCATTTTAAGTGTGAAGCATATGGTCTCTAATTCTAAAACAGCCAGTACAGTCATAGAACTTTAATCAAATTGGATGAGACCAGGGAAAGCTGTTGATTAAGGCATAAGTCAATTCTAGTGGTTTTGGGATATTGATTGTTTTAAGAGTTCTGCTTTCATAAGCTAGATGTTAAATAGTGAAGCTGGACTAGATATATGAATTTGTATTCTTCTCACCTGGGCTTTTGCCTTCACATTTTAATTTTTCTTCCTTTCCAACTGTAATCTATTTTTTTCTTTTGCCTTGGCTGTATGTTCCACATTAAGATGTGATTTCCTTGACATATTTGAGTTGACTCCAATTCTCCCATCTCATCATTCCATCACAGAGCTTCTAAAGTATCATTCCAGAGATCCACTCAGTGAGCTCATTATGGATTATTTTGGGAATAAAAACCACCTGATTATTTCTTTTAGGAAGCTGTGAGAGAAATAGATATGTGCTACCACAATGTGACAACTTCCCAGTGTGATATATCAGAGTTCGTGTAGACATAGTTAATTGCGAGAAGAATTTTCATGTTTTCCCCTGAACTACCTGCCCCCGCCCACCACCAAATTTTCTTAAAAGAAGGGGAAGAAACAGGCTAAGGGCTAGCTTATATGAGTATATCCTGGATTGACACCAGGTGATTCTGTCCTCACAGCAGTAAGGATTATTATTGATAACTTGCTCTCCCTTTCACAATTCTCCAAAGCCAGAAAGGAGGAGCTTCCTTTGCTTCAAATCCTCTTTCCCCTAACTCAGTTTTTCCTTTCCCTGATTCTAAACTATCTGGCTAAGGCTTAATGGAAAATAAGTACCTTAAAATAGATATTAAAAGATTGTACAGTTTAAAGACTCCAGAATCAATAAGATTTAATTTCTCAAACCAATAGTTTGGGTATTATCTTATTCCAAATTTTATTTTTGAACGCCAACAGCTAAGTATTGTTTCTCTTTTCATTACTTATGTAACAAGCTTTATTTTTTATTGTTTCAAAATTTTTATTGGAGTATAGCTTCTTTACAATATTGTGTTAGTTTCTGATGTACAGCAAAGTTAATCAGCTATATGTATACGTATATCCCCTCTTTTTTGGATTTCCTTCCCATTTAGGTCACCAAAGAGCACTGAGTACAGTTCCCTGAGGTATACAGTAGGTTCTCATTAGCTATCTATTTTATACATAGTATCAATAATGTATATATGTCAATCCCATCTCCCAATTCATCCCATCCCCCCTTTACCTTTGGTATCCATATGTTTGTTTTCTATGTCCGTGTCTCTAATTCTGCTTTGTGAATAAGATCATCTATACCAATTTTTTCAGATTCCACATATGTGCGTTAATATACAATATTTGTTTTCCTCTTTCTGACTTACTTCACGCTGTATGACAGTCTCTAGGTCCACCCACATCTCTAAAAATAACTCAATTTCTTTCCTTTTTATGGCTGAGTAATATTCCATTGTATATATGTACCACATCTTCTTTATCCATTCCTCTACTGATGGACATTTAGGTGGCTTCCATGTCCTGGCTATTGTAAAGAGTTCTGCAATGAACACTGAGGTGCATGTGTCTTTTGAGTTATGGTTTTCTCTGAGTATATGCCCAGTAGTGGGATTGTTGGGTCATATGGTAGCTCTATTTTTAGTTTTTTAAGGAACTTCCATACTGTTCTCCATAGTGGCTGTACCAGTTTACATTCCCACCAACAATGTATGAGGGTTCCCTTTTCTCCACTCTCTCTCCAGCATTTATTGTTTGTAGATATTTGATGATGGCCACTCTGACCGGTGTGAGGTGGTACCTCATTGTAGTTTTGATTTGCATTTCTCTAATAATTAGTGATGTTGAGAAACTTTTCATGTGTTTGTTGGCCATCTGTATGTCTTCTTTGGAGAAATGTCTATTTAGACCTTCCTCCATTTTTTGATTGAGTTGTTCGTTTCTTGGATATTGAGCTGCATGGGCTGTTTGTATATTTTGGAGATTAATCCTTTGTTACTTGCTTCATTTGCGAATATTTTCTGCCATTCTGAGGGATGTCTTTTCATCTTGTTTAAGGTTTCCTTTATTGTGAAAAAGATTTTAAGTTTAATTGGGTCCTATTTGTCTATTTTTTGTTGTTATTCTCATTACTCCAGGAGGTGGGCCAAGAAAGATCTTTCTGTGATTTATTTCAAAGAGTGTTCTGTCTATATTTTCCTCCAAGAGTTTCATAGAGTCTGGCCTTACATTTAGGTCTTTAATCCATTTTTATTTTATTTTTGTGTATGGTGTTAGGGAGTGTTCTAATTTCATTCTTTTACATGTAGCTGTCCAGTTTTCCCAGCACCACTTATTGAAGAGGCTGTCTTTCTCCCTGTATATCCTTGACTCCTTTGTTATAGATTAGGTGACCATAGGTGTGTCGGTTTATCTCTGGACTTTCTATCCTATTCCATTGGTCTATATTTCTGGTTTTGTGCCAGTACCATACTGTCTTGATTATTGTAGCTTTGTAGTATAGTCTGAGGTCAGGGAGGCTGATTCCTCCAGCTCCATTTTTTTCCTCAAGATTGCTTTTCCTATTTGAGGTCTTTTGTGTTTCCATACAAATTGTAAAATTTTTTCTTCTATTTCTGTGAAAAATGCTATTGGTAATTTGATAGAGATTGCATTGAATCTGTAGATTGCTTTGAGTAGGACAGTCATTTTCACAATATTGATTCTTCCAATCCAGGAACACGTTATATCTCTCCATCTGTTTGTGTCGTCTTTAATTTCTTTCATCAGTATCTTGTAGTTCTCTGCATACAGGTCTTTTGCCTCCTTAGGTAGATTTATTCCTAGGTATTTTATTCTTTTTGTTGCAATGGTAAATGTGATTGTTTCTTTAATTTATTTCTTTGTTATTGTATAGGAATGCAAGACTTTTCTTTGCATTAATTTTGTATCCTGCAAATTTACTAAATTCCTTGATTAGCTCTAGCAGTTTTCTGGTGGCACCTTTAGGATTTTCTATGTATAGTATCATGTCGTCTGCAAACAGTAACAAATTTGCCAATTTGGATTCCTTTTATTCCTTTTTCTTCTCTGATTGCCATGGCTAGGACTTCCAAAACTATGTTGAATAATAGTGGCGGGAGTGGGCACTCTTTTCTTGTTCCTGATTTTAGAGGAAATGCTTTCGATTTTTCACCATTGAGAACAACTTTTGATGTGGGTTTGCCATATATGGCCTTTATTATGTTGAGGTAGGTTCCCTCTGCCCACTTCCTGGAGAGTTTTTATAATAAATGGATGTTGAATTTTGTCAAAAGCTTTTTCTGCATCTATTGAGATGATCATATGGTTTTTATTCTTCAGTTTGTTAATATGTTGTATCACATTGATTGATTTGCATATACTGTAGAATCCTTGCATTCCTGGGATAAATCCCATTTGATCATGGTGTATGATCCTTTTAATATATTGTTGGATTCAGCTTGCTAGTATATTGTTGAGGATTTTTGCATCTATATTCATCAGTGATATTGGCCTGTAATTTTTTTTTTTTATTATATCTTTGTCTGGTTTGGGTATCTGAGTGATGGTGGCCTCATAGAATGAGTTTGGAGGTTCTCCTCCCTCTGCAAGTTTTTGGAAGAGTTTGAGAAGGATAGGTTCCAGCTCTTCTCTAAATATTTGGTAGAATTCACCTGTGAAGCCATCTGGTCCTGGACATTTGTTTGCTGGAAAACTTTTAATCAGTTTCAGTTTCATTACTTGTGATTGGTCTGTTCATATTTTCTATTACTCCTGGTTCAGTCTTGGTAGTTTGTACTTTTCTAAGAATTTGTCTATTTCTTCCAGGTTGTCCATTTTATTGGCATATAGTTGCTTGTACTAGTCTCTTATGATCCTTTTTATTTCTGCGGTGTCCATTGCAACTTCTCCTTCTTCATTTCTAATTTTATTGATTTGAGTCCTCTCCCTTTTTACTTGATGTGTCTGGCTAAAGGTTTATCAATTTTGTTTATCTTCTCAAAGAACCAGCTTTTAGTTTCATTGATCTTTGCTATGGTTTTTTTCATTTCTATTTCATTTATTCCTGCTCTGATCTTTATGATTTCTTTCCTTCTACTAACTTTGGGTTTTGTTTTTTCTTCTTTCTCTAGTTCCTCTAAGTGTAAGGTTAGATTGTTTATTTGAGATTTTTCTTGTTTCTTTAGGTGAGATTGTATTGCTATCAACTTCCCTCTTAGAACTGCTTTTGCTGTATCCCATAGGTATTGGGTCATTGTGTTTTCATTGCTATTTGTTTCTAGGTATTCTTTGGTTTCCTCCTTGATTTCTTCAGTGATCTCTTGGTTATTTAGTAACATATTGTTTAGCATCTACGTGTTTGTGTTTTTTACAGTTTCTTTTCCTGCAATTGGTTTCTAATCTCATAGTGTTGTGGTCAGAAAAGATGCTTGATACAACGTCAGTTTTCTTAAATTTACTGAGGCTTCATTTGTGACCCAAGATGTGACCTATCCTGGAAAATGTTCCATGTGCACTTGGGAATAAACTGTATTCTAATGTTTTTGGATGGAATGTCCTATAGATATCAATTAAGTCTATCTGGTCTAATGTTTCATTTAAGCCTTGTGTTTCCATATTAATTTTCTGTCTGGATGATCTATCCATTGGTGTAAGAGGAGTGTTAAACCCCAAGAAGAAGATATAATCATTGTTTTATTGTTGATTTCCCCTTTTATGACTGTTAGCATTTGCCTTATGCATTGAGGTGCTCCTATGTTGGGTGCATATATATTCATAATTGTTATATCTTCTTCTTGGATTGATCCCTTGATCATTATGTAGTGTTCCTTGCCTCTTGTGACAGTCTTTATTTTAAAGTATATTTTGTCTGATATGAGTATTGCTACTCCAGCTTTCTTTTGATTTCCATTGACATGGAATATCTTTTTTCATCCCCTCACTTTTAGTCTGTATGTGTCCCTAAGTCTGAAGTGGGTCTCTTGTAGACGACATATGTATGGGTCTTGTTTTTGTATCCATTCACCAGTCTGTGTCTTTTGGTTGGAGCATTTAATCGATTTACATTTAAGGTAATTATCGATATGTATGTTCCTATTACCATTTTCTTAATTGTTTTGGGTTTGTTTTTGTAGATCTTTTCTTTCTCTTGTGTTTCCTGCATAGAGAAGTTCCTTTAGCATTTGTTGTAGAGCTGGTTTGGGGGTGCTGAATTCTCTTAACTTTTGCTTGTCTGTAAGGCTTTTGATTTCTTGGTCAAATCTGAATGAGATCCTTGCCGTGTAGAGTAATCTTGGTTTTAGGTTCTTTCCCTTCATCACTTTAAGTATATCGTGCCACTCTCTTCTGGCTTGCAGAGTTTCTGCTGAAAGATCACCTGATCATCATATGGGGATTTCCTTGTATGTTATTTGTTGCTTTTAATACTTTTGCTTTGTATTTAATTTTTGTTAGTTTCTTTAATATGTGTCTCAGCATGTTTCTCTTTGGGTTTATTCTGTATGGGACTCTCTGCACCTCTTGGACTTGATTGACTATTTCCTTTCCCATGTTAGGGAAGTTTTCAACTATAATCTCTTCAAATATTTTCTCAGACCCTCTCTTTCTCTTCTTCTTCTGGGACCCTTATAATTTGAATGTTTGTGCATTTAATGTTGTCCCAGATGTCTCTGAGACTGTCCACGTTTCTTTTCATTCTTTTTTCTTTTTTCTGCTCTGCAGAAGTTATTTCCACCATTCTATCTTCCAGCCCACTTATCTGTTCTTCTGCCTCAGTTATTCTGCTGTTGACTCCTTCTAGTGTGTTTTTAATTTCAGTTATTGTGTAGTTCATCACTGTTTGTTTGTTCTTTAGTTCTTCTAGGTCCTAGTTAAACATTTCTTTTATTTTCTCCATTCTATTTATGAAATTTTGGATCATTTTTACTATCATTACTCTGAATTCTTTTTCAGGTAAAGTGCCTATTTCCTCTTCATTTATTTGGTCTTGTGGTTTTCATCTTACTTCTTCATCTGCAACATATTTCTCTGTCTTCTCATTTTGCATACTTACTGTGTTTGAGGCCTCCTTTCTGCAGGCTGCAGGGTCGTAGTTCCTCTTGCTTCTGGTGTCTGCCTCCCTGTAACAAATTTTAATCAACACTATAGGGAGAGGTATTCTAGATCAAATAAACAAAGGTCAAGTACTCAGAAGGATAAAAACTATATATATATATATATATATATATATGCCTATTTAAAGATTTCACTAAACTGGAAAAAAAGCAGTCTGTGAACCTTGTCTATTTCACAATCCACCAGAATATTCACAGTATAGTCCATGCAAAATGTGCACATCTTTTGAAACATGCTGAATTTGTCCAATAGAAAATACATCATTAGAAAGTATCATGATACTTTCTTTTTTTTTTTTCCTTTAAAGCATACCTATGGATGGGAAACTTAAAAATGGATTCAAAAAGAAGCTGTACTTGACTGAGCAGTCATACTCAGTGACTATTTATATAGTCCATGAGTATACGACTTTATGACTTAAACAAACATCTCAAATCTTTCCCTGCAGTAACAGTGGCATTGATTCAAAAATTTCAAGGCTCTCCCTGCTGCTCTCATTGTACTCTTTTCAATAAAGTTCATTTGCTATAGAAAGTTATTTAATGTATGTAACTTAGCAAGACATTTATAAAGAGTTGCCAAATAGAAAAATATTTGATGTTTTCTGATTTAGGGCTCAATAAAAGAGTTCTGGAACTTATTCATATTTCTCCTTAATAGTCAATGTATTCTAAATTACTTTAAACCCATTTGTCTATATTTGAATGTTTCTTATAGTCTACCTTTAATGTCAGAGACATGTTTAATTATTTAACTATATAAAAGGACATGCATTGCAGCACTATTTACAACAGCCTCCAGGACATGGAACCAACCTAAACGTCCATCCACAGATGAGTGGATAAAGAAGATGTGGCACATATATACAATGGAATATTAGCCATAAAAAGAAATGAAACTGAGTTATTTGTAGTGAGGTGGATGAACCTAGAGTCTGTCATACAGAGTGAAGTAAGTCAGAAAGAGAAAAACAAATACCATATGCTAACACATATATATGGAATCTAAAAAAAAAAAAAAAGTGGTACTGATGAACTTAGTGGCAAGGCAGGTATAAAGACATAGACATAGAGAATGCACTTGAGGGCAGGGGGTGGGGAGGGGGAAGCTGAGACGAAGTGAGAGTAGCATCGACATATATACACTACCGAATGTAAAATAGTTACCTCGTGGGAAGCAGCAGCATAGCACAGGGAGATTAGCTCATTGCTTTGTGATGACCTAGAGAGGTGGGATAGGGAGGGTGGGAGGGAGGGGATATGGGGATATATGTATGCATACAGCTGATTCACTTTGTTGTACAACAGAAACTAACACAGCATTGTGAAGCAATTAGACTCCAATAAAGATCTATTATGAAAAATAAATAAAAAGATATGCAAAATGCATGCCTATATACAATATATATTTAAGAATATATAGACATATATTGTATAAATAATCCACAATGAGGAGGGTGGAATGTGATGAAGCAAAAGTAGTTAAAACAGAAGAAAAAGGTTAAAGTGTCTTATATTGTATTATTTTTGTCATGTGTATCTGAATATTTTGGGAATTATTAATGTGTCATATATTATAGGATACTTAAGAAATCTATGCAGGGGGCAGAAGGAAAGCAAAGGAGTGAAGGAAAGAACAAGGAAAAAAAAAACTACAAATGTAAAAAGAATAAAATAACAACAAAGAGAAAAAGAAAAAATAAAAAGATGGCACTCTTTTTTAATAGAAATTGAATCTATGCCTTGAGCTTAATTAGCTACTTGCCTTAAGCAATTCAGCAAATGTGCACTTATACTCTGAATTAAACAGAAGGTGTTTTAAGGGAAAGGTACTCTAGATGCTGAACTTGAGATGTTGAGCAACATGTATATAAAGTGCACATATATAAAATATTTTTCATGCTTAAGAAGTGTTCTGTGATTTTTAAAAATTTCTTTAAAAATGTATTTAATTTCATAATCCATGAAATGAAAACAAATTATTAAGAAAAATATTTTTTAAAGCAATATAGTAAACAAAATGGCCAAAAAAGACATCCCTCAACCTATCTCCTCTGCCAAGAAAAATGATTAAATTTGATATCCTTCCATGAACAAAAGTACCTTTGTGGGACCTGTGAAATGCAGCACCATATGCCAAGGATCACAGGATGAATCTCACTTACTTGTGTGTTGAATAATGTGCAGACAGACCTTGGTTCCAGTTGCAGAACTTGAAGTTGCCTGGGAACCATCTCCAGCCCCACTTGGCCACAGTCTGGGATGCTGTGTTGAACACTGCCTTAGATAATTGCCCAAGTACAAGAGAGTCTTTGTGGAAATCCAGCATCCAGTGACGTTCCAACACTACTTTGGAGCAAAAAGATCCAAGATTAGACACGTTTGAGAAGATAAGAGGAACAGTTTGACTTCAACTGCATCACCCCTCTTTCAAGGTGGCATGAGGCCGGAGGCCAAAGGACTGAGAGTGTGTGTGTGTGTATGTGTGTGTGTGTGTGTGTGTGTGTGCGCATTAGTCTTCCCCAGCTATATAGGATGCTGCCAAAGAGGACCACTTCTCTCTACCCCATTCAGAGTACTGATTTGTGAGCTACATGAAGGTGGTGGGGGTTGAGGGGTAGGGGGTGTAAGTGGCTGGAAGAATACTAGCCAGAGTTCAGGAATGTAACAAAGGAATGCAGACCCTACTAACTACATCACAGATTCTATTAGGACACCCACACAAAAGCCACTGGGGCACCTCACCTACTGATTCCCCCAACTGACTCCTGGGTACATCCAGTTCTTCAGGTGCCTCACCTGCACATACTTCCACTTCACGACTGGCTTCCTGTACAAGCTCCAGAAAAGTGTGAGCTTTAACAGATAGTTAGTGAGCATGTGCAGAAAGTCACCAGAATCCATGGGCCAAGGGTAGTCAAAAACTTAAGCTATAGTACTACCCTTGGGGAAGTATAAGGGAGGTTGTCAGCAACCAAGTCTGTAAACACAACATATCAGAAACTATGGGATCCTTCAAAGGCAGTTCTAAGAGGAAGTGTATAGCAATGAAAGCCAACATTAAACAAAAAGAAAAGATCTCAAGTAAAACACCTTAAGGAACTAAAAAAACAAGAAGAAATTAAGACAAATGTTAGCAGAAGAAAAGGAAAAAAAAACCAAACAGATTGGAGTAGAAATAAATGAAACAGAGACAAAAAACATAGAAAAGATTAATGAAAGTACAAGTTATTTTTCAAAAGGTTAATAAAATTGCCAAACTTTATGTAGGCTAGCTAAGAAAAAAAGGTGAAGACTCAAATAAATAAAATCAGAAGTGAAAGAGGAGACATTACAACTGTTACCAAAGAAATCAAGGATAAGAGACTACTATGAACAATTGCACCCCAACAAATTGGATAATCAAGAAATGGATAAATTGCTAGAAATATACTACTTACCAAGACTGAATCATGAAGAAATGGAAAATCTGAAAGGACCAATAATGAGTAAGGAGACTGAATCAGTAATCAAAAACCTCCCAAAAGAGGAAAAGCCCAGGATCAGATGGTTTCACTAGTGAAACATTGAAAGAAGAATTAACATCAATGTTTCTCAAACTTTTCCAAAAAATTGAAGGACAGGGAATACTCCCAAATTCATTTTAAAAGGTCAGCATTACCCTTGTACCAAAACGGCCTAAAAACACTACAAGAAAAGAAAATTATAGGCCAATATCTCTGATGAACATAGATAGAAAACTTCTCAACAAAACATTAGCAAACTAAATACAACAGCTCATTTAAAGGATCATGCACTATCATCAAGTGATATTTATCCCTGTAATGCAAGAATGATTCAACATATACAAATAAATAAATGTGATATGTCAAATTAACCAAATGATGAAAATCATATGGTCATTACAATAGATGCATAAAAATCATTTGACAAAATTCCACATAATTTCATGATAAAAGTCTCAACAAATTTTGTATAGAAGAAATGTACCACAACATAATAAAGGGCATATATATGACAAGCCCTCAGTTAACACCATACTCAAAAATGAAAGACTGAAGTCTTTTTTTCTAAGACCAAGAACAAGACAAAGGGGCCCCATCTCACCACTCTTATTCAACACAGTACTGGAAATCCAAGTCAGAGCAATTAGGCAAGAAAGAGAAATAAAGGTATCCAAAATGGAAAGGAAGAGGTAAAACTGTATTTGTTTGCATATGATGTAATTTTATGTATAGGGAATCATAAAGACTCTACTAAAAAACTGTTAGAAATAATCATCAAATAAAGTTGCAGAATGCAAAATTATTATACATCAACTAGTTATGCTTCTGTACATTGAGTGACATATCTGAAAAAGAAATAACAAAAACAATTCTATTTACAATAGCATCAAAAACAATAAAATACTTAAAATGAATTTAATCAATGAAGTGAAAAACGTACCCTAAAAAATATGACATTGAAAAAAGAAATTGAAGAAGACACAAAGAATGGAAAGCTACCTTATGTACATGTATACAAAAATTGTTAAAATGATCATTTACCCAAAGGCATCTATAAATTGAATGAAATCCCTAACAAAATGCCAATGGCATTTTTCAAAGAAATAGAAACTACAATCCTAAATTCATATTGAACAACAAAGAGCCCAAATACTCAATGAAATTCTGAGAAAGAAGAACAAAGCTGAGGTACTGTATTTTGGAAGCCTCAGGCCAAACAACCAGTAAAACAGGAACACAATCCCACTCATAAAAAAAAAAAAAAAAAAAAAAATGAGACAGCAGAAAAATATATCACACATGACGGAGCAAGGTAAAAACCTACAAGACCAAATAAATGAAGAGAAAATAAACAATATACCTGAAAAAAAATTCAGAGTAATGATAGTACAGATGATCCAGAATCTCAGAAATAGAAAGGAGGCACAGTTTGAGAAAATACAAGAAATGTTTAACAAAAATCGAGAAGAACTAAAGAACAAACAAACAGAGATGAACAACACAATAACTGAAATGAAAATACACTAGAAGGAATCAATAACAGAATAACTGAGGCAGAAGAGTGACTAATTGAGCCGGAAGACAAAATGGTGGAAATAATTGCTGAGGAACAGAATAAAGAAAAAAGAATGAAAAGAATTGAAAACAATCTCAGAGCCCACTGGACAACACTAAACGCATGAAGAGTCAAATAATAGGGGTCCCAGAAGAAGAAGAGAAAAAGAAAGGGTCTGAGAAAATATTTGAAGAGATTATAGTTGAAAACTTCCCTAACATGGGAAAGGAAATAGTCAATCAAGTCCAGGAAGTACAGAGAGTCCCATACGAGATAAACCCTAAGAAAAACACACTAAGACACATATAAATCAAACTAAAAAAAATTAAATTCAAAGAAAAATATTAAAAGCAGCAAGGGGAAAACAAAAAAAATAACATACAAAGGAATCCCCATAAGGTTATCAGCTGATTTTTCAGCAGAAACTCTGCAGGCCAGAAGGGAGTGTCAGGATATATCTAAAGTGATGGAAGAGAAAAAACTGCAACCAAGATGACTCTACCCAGCTAAGACCTCATTCAGATTTGATGGAGAATTCAAAAGCTTTTCAGACAAGCAAAAGCTAAGAGAATTCAACACCAACAAACCAGCTTTACAACAAATGCTAAAGAAATTTCTCTAGGCAGGAAACAAGAAAAGAAAAAGACCCACAAAAACAAACCCAAAACAATTAGGAAAATGGTAACAGGAACATACATATTGATAATAACCTTGAGAGTAAATGGGTTAAATTCCCCAACCAAAAGTCACAGACTGACTGAGTGGATATAAAAACAAGACCTATCTATATGCTGTCTACAAGAGACCCACTTCAGACCTAGGGACACATACAGACTGAAAGTGAACTGATGGAAAAAGATAGTCCATGTAAATGGAAATCAAAGGAAAGCTGAATTAGCAATATTTGTATCAGATGAAATAGACTTTAAAATAAAGACTGTTACAAGAGATAAGGAGGGACACTACATAATGATCAAAGGATCAATCCAAGAAGATATAACAATTATAAATGTTTATGTACCCAGCATAGGAGCACCACAATACATAAGACAAATGCTAACAACCATGAAAGGAGAAATCAATGGTAACACAATAATAGTAGGGGAATTTAAGACCCCACTTACACCAATGGACAGATCATCCAAACAGAAAATAAATAAGGAAACACAAGCTTTAAATGACACAATAGACCAGAAAGACTTAATTGATATTTATAGGACATTCCATCCAAAACAACAGATTACACTTTATTCTCAACTGCACATGGAACATTCTCCAGGATAGATCACATCTTGGGTCACAAATCAAGCCTCAATTTAAGAAAACTGAAATTATATCAAGCATCTTTTCTGACCACAGTGCTATGAGATTGGAAATCAATTACAGGAAATAAAAACACAAATACATGGAGGCTAAACAGTGCTCTACTAAATAACCAAGAGATCACTGAAGAAATCAAAGAAGAAATAAAGAAATACGTAAAAACAAATGACAATGAAAATACGATGACCCAAAACCTATGGGATGCAGCAAAAGCAGTTCTAAGTGGAAAGTTTATAGCAATTCAATCTCACCTCAATAAACAAGAAAAATCTCAAATAAACAATCTAACTCTACACTTAAAACAAATAGAGAAAGAAGAACAAAGAAAACCCAAAATCAGTAGAAGGAAAGAAATCATAAAGATCAGAGCAGAAATAAATGAAATAGAAATGAAGAAAACAGTTGAAAAGATCAATAAAACTAAAAGCTGATTCTTTGAGAAGATAAACAAAATTGATAAACCCTTAGCCAGACTCATTAAGAAAAAAAGGGAGAGGATGCAAATCAATAAAATTAAAAATGAAAAAGGAGAAATCACCAATGATACTGCAGAAACACAAAGGGTTATAAGAGACTACTGCAGACAACTATATGCCAATAAAATGGAAAACCACGAAGAAATGGGCAAATTCTTGGAAAGGTACAATTTTCCAAGACCGAACCAGGAAGAATTAAAAAAATATCAACAGTCTTATCACAGGTAATAAAATTGAAACCGTAATTAAAAATCTCCCAACAAACAAATGTCCAGGACCAGATGGCTTCACAGAATTCTATCAAACATTTAGAGAAGAGCTAACACTGATCTTTCTCAAACTCTTCCAAAAAATTGCAGAGGGAGAAACACTCCCAAATTCATTCTATGAAGCCACCATCACCCTGATACCAAAGCCAGAATAAAATATCATAAAAAAAGAAAACTATAGACCAATATCACTGATGAACATAGATGCAAAAATCCTGACCAAAATACTAGCAAACAGAATCCAACAGCACATTAAATGGATCATACACCACGATCAGGTGGGATTTATCCCAGGGATACAAGGATTCTTCAAAATACGAAAATCAGTCAATATGATACACCACATTAACAAATTAAGTAATAGAAACCATATGATCACCTCAGTAGAAGCAGAAAAAGCTTTTGACAAAATTCAACACCCATTTATGATAAAACCTCTCCAGAAAATGGGCATACAGGGAACCTGCCTCAACATAATAAAGACCATATATGACAGACACACAGCAAGTATCATACTCAATGGCGAAAAACTGAAAGCATTTCCACTAAGATCAGGAACAAGACAAGGATGTCCACTCTCACCACTCTTATTCAACATAGTTTTGGAAGTCCTAGCCACAGCAGAGAAGAAAAAGAAATAAAAGGAATACAAATTGGAAGAGAAGAAGTAAAACTGTCACTGTTTGCTGATGACATGATACTATACATAGAAAATCCTAAAGATGCCACCAGAAAACTACTAGAACTAATCAATGAAATTGGTAAATTTGCAGGATACAAAATTAATGCACAGAAATCTCTGGTGTTCCTATACACCAACAACGAAAAATCAGAAAGAAATTGAGGAAACACTCCCATTTACCATTGCAACCAAAAGAATAAAATATCTAGGAATAAGCCTGCCTAAAGAGGCAAAAGACTTGTACTCAGAAAACTATAAAACACTGATGAAAGAAATCAAAGGTGACATGAACAGATGGAGAAATATACCATGTTCTTGGATTGGAAGAATCAATATTGTGAACATGGCTATATTACCCAAAGAAATCTACAGATTCAGTGCAATCCCTATCAAACTACCAATGGCATTCTTCACAGAATTAGAGCAAAAAAAAATTACAATTCGTATGGAAACACAAAAAAACCCGAATATCCAAAGCAATCTTGAGAAAGAAAAACGGAGTTAGAGGAATCAGGCTCCCCAATTCAAACTATTCTACAAAGCTCCAGTAATCAAGACAGTATGGTACTGGCACTGAAACAGAAATATAGATCAATGGTACAGGATAGAATGCCCAAAGATAAACCCACGCACGTAGGGGCACCTAATTTAAAACAAAGGAGGCAAGAACATACAATGGAGAAAAGACAGCCTCTTCAATAAGTGGTGCTCTGAAAATCAGACAGCTACATGTAAAAGAATGAAATTAGAACACTACCTAACACCATACACAAAAATAAACTCAAAATGGGTTAAAGACTTAAATGTAAGACCAGACACTGTAAAATTCTTAGAGGAAAACATAAGCAAAACACTCTTTGACATAAACCACAGCAAGATCTTTTTTGGCCTACCTCCTAGAGTAACGGAAATAAAAACAAAAATAAACAAATGGGACCTAATTAAACTTAAAAGCTTTTGCACAGCCAAGAAACCTTAAACCAGATGAAAAGTCATCCTTCACAATGGGAGAAAATATTTGCAAATGAAGCAACTGAAAAAGGATTAATCTCCAAAATATACAAACAGCTCATGCAGCTTAATATCAAAAAAACAAACAATCCAGTTAAAAAATGGGCAGAAGACCTAAATAGACATTTCACTAAGGAAGACATACAGATGGGAAGAGGAACATGAAAAGATGCTCAACATCACTAATTATTAGAGAAATACAAATCAAAACTACAATGAGGTTTCACCTCACACAGGTCAGAATGGCCATTATCAAAAAATCTAGAAACAATAAATGCTGGAAAGGGTGTGGTGAAAAGGGAACCCTCCTGCACTGTTGGTAGGAATGTAAATGGATACAACCACTCTGGAAAACAGTATAGAGTTTCCTTAAAAAACTAAAAATAGAGCTATTATATGACCCAGCAATCCCACTACTGGGCATATACCCTGAGAAAACCATAATTCAAAAAGAGACATGTACCACAATGTTCATTGCAGCGCTATTTACAATAACCAGCACATGGAACCAACCTAAATGTCCATCCAGAGATGAATGGATAAAGAAGATGTGGCACATATATAGAATGGAATATTACTCAGCCATAAAAAGAAATGAAATTGAGTTATTTGTAGTGAGGTGGATGTATCTAGAGTCTGTCATACAGAGTGAAGTAAGTCAGAAAGAGAAAAACAAATACCGTATTCTAACACATATATATGGAATCTTAAAAAAAAAAATCGTACTGATGAACCTAGTGGTAGGGCAGGAATAAAGACATAGACATAGAGAATGGACTTGAGGACATGGCAGGGGGAGGGGGAAGCTGGGGCGAAGTGAGAGTAGCATCAGCATAAACACACTACTGAACATAAAATAGTTCGCTAGTGGGAAACAGCAACATAGCACAGGGAGATCAGCTCGGTGCTTTGCGATGACATAGAGACATGGGATAGGGAGGGTGGAAGGGAGGCTCAGGAGGGAGGTGTTATGGGGACATGTATGCATATGGCTGATTCACTTCGTTGTGCAACAGAGACTAACACCGTATTGTGAAGCAATTATACTCCAATAAAGATCAATTTTTTAAAAAGCCACAATAATCAAAACAGTATTGCATTGGCATTAAAAACAGACCCATAGACCAATGGAACAGAGTCTAGAACACAGAAATAAACCCTCAAACGTATCATCCTAATGTTTGACAAGGGAGCCAAGCATACTCATTGAGAAAATAATAGTGTCTTCAATAAATGGTGTTAGGAAAACTGGATATCCATTTGCAAAAAAATGAAATTGGATCCCTTCCTTGCACCATTGACAAAAATTAACTTAAAATAAATTAAATGTTTAAATGTAAGACTTGAAACTTTAAAAGACCCAGAAGAAAACCTAGGGAAAAATCTCCTTGACATAAGCTTGGCTATATTTTTTTAAATGACACCAAAACCACAAGGAAGAAAAGCAAAATCAAGTGGGACATCAAACTGAAAGTCTTCCGCACAGCAAAGGAAACCATCAAAAAATTGAAAAAGCAATATATGGAATGGGAGAAAATATTTGCAAACCATTTACCTGTTAAGGCGTCAATATCAAACATATATAACGGACTCATGCAGCTCAACAGCTAAAAAACAAACAATCTAATTAAATACTGGACAGAAGCAATGAATACATATTTTCCCAAAGAAGACAAACAAATGGCCAACAGGTACATAAAAAGATGTTCAATGTCACTAATCACCAGGGAAATGAAAATCAAAACGATAATGTGGTATTACCTCACACCTGTTAGATGGCTATTATAAAAAATCAAGAGATAATAAGTTTGGTTAAGGATGTTGAGCAAAGTGTACCCTTCTGTCCTGTTGGTGGGAAACAGTATAGAGGTTCCTCAAAAAATTAAAAAAATAGAACTACCATATGATCCAGCAATTCCACTGGGTATGTATCTAAAGAAAGTGAAATCAGGTTCTTGAAGGATCTGCACTCCCATTATTCACAATAGCCAAGATATGGAAACATCCTAAGTGTCATCTATGGATAAATGGATATACATGTTATATGTATACAATGGGATAATATTCAGCCACAAGAAAAGAGGAAATACTAACATTTGTGACAACAGGGATGGATCTTGAGAATACTGAAATATTTCAGGCAGATAAAAAACAAATGCTGCATGATTTCCCTTTTCTGTGGAATCTAAAAAAGCTGAATTCACAGAAACTTGGAGTAGAATGGTGGTTGCCAGGGACTGGGATACGGGGAAATGGGTAGATGTTGGCCAAAGGGTACAAATTTCCCATCATAAGATGAAAAAGTTCTGGGGATGCAATGCACAACATGGTGACGATAGTTAACAACACTATATTATATACTCGAAAGTTGTTAAGAGAGTAGATCTTAAATGTTTTTACCACACACAAATAAAGGTAATTATATGAGATGATGGAGGTGTAACTAATCTTACTGTGGTAATCATTTTGCAATATATAAGTGTTTCACATCAAAAGATCATACACCTTAACTTACACAATGTTACATGTCAGTTACATCTCAATAAAGCTGAAAAAAAGCAATATACTTAATATATCAAACAGTTGAAGGGAAGGGAATCACTTTTCACATGTATAAGATAAAATAATACAAAAGACATCCTTGATCTAAATTTGACCAAGTTCATTAAAAAAGGTTTTGTCAAGGAATATATTATTTTTATTTTTATTACTTTTTAAAATTTGGCCATGCCGCACAGCATGTGGGATCTTAGTTCCCTGACCAGGGATCGAACCTGCACCTCCTGCACTGGAAGCACAGAGTCTTAACCACTGGACCACCAGGGACATCCAAGGAACGCTTTTTTAAAACATGACAGAAAATTTAAATTATAATTTCCTCTTTAGTTCACTAAAAAGAAACTATTCTTCACTAATATTTAAAACATCAGTCCAGTATTGGAAAGGCAATTTTGACATCACTTTACATTAAGAAAAGCTTCTTTTTTTGTTGTTAAATAATTTAAACAGTGAGCTGAGCTGAGCTGAGCTCTTGGTTTTGCTTGTAATTAGGACAGGAAGTCATGGTCAGTGACCTGAAAAGCAAATTATGATTTAAGGATGGTTAACTTACTTTTAGCTCCAATAAAATGGAAGAAAATATTCCTGAAATAGGAAGAATGCTTTCTGGTGTGACAGTAAGGCTTTAGATGAGATGGAGGTTTATCTTCTACACTGTTCTATCAGTTTGTATCCACAGACAAATTTAGTGGAAGCAGAGTTCATTATCCCCTCTGAGTATAATAATTCGGGTATGAGCAGTGCTGCTGGCCCTAGGCAGAACACACGAGTTAAATTTTGTCTTCCTTGTTCCTCACCACCTTGTTCAGCACTCCTATCAATCATCCATCGGTGCATTCACATTTCTTGTCTCTCTCCACCCTCCCCACCCTGCCCTTCTCTCTTCCTTAGTCCATCCTCTATGTTCTGCTAAAAAATGAAATTGTTGTAAGACTATCACACATTTGTTTCATCTGGATAATTCAGGGTTACCTGAAGTTTTAAGACCGACTTTACCATTTCATTCATTCCTAAAAGCCTTGGAAATTGATACTTCTTTCCCTTCCACCTTATCTTGATAACCATTTTTCTGTTTCGAAGGGTTTCTGTGTTCTCAAGATTGGTTGCAGATGTGACTCAAAAAATATTATAATCATTCCAGAATTTTTTCAAAAGTTGTATTATTTACACTTTTATCTCTTCTATATAATGGCGTATATTATAAATACAATTCCAGGTGTTATAATAGACAATTCATAAATATATAATCTAATGTAAGTAATTTATATTTTAAGAAATATCCCCTATCTTAATGAGTCACTGACCTACTTCATATAAAAGAATAAGTTCTTATGGAAAAATATAGAGTGCATTGGTCTTCCATTAATGGCAACTCATCTACTGAAAACATCTATAAAAACTGAGATTGTGTGTGTGTTTGTGTGTGTGTGTGTGTGTGTGTGTGTGTGTATTTGTCTGAAGACACTGGAAAGCTAACAAGGCAGTGAAAAATTATAGGGCTCAGATATAAGAGAATGATGTGTAGAAATGTTGCTCAGCATTTGAGACTACATTGCACCTAAGGTATCTGTGCATTGCAGAAAAACACCTGTGAACCCGAGAATGGGAGGAATATTAACTGTCTTGGATGTCTAACAGGACAAAAAGTCAAGTTGAAGGCTTTTATAGAGAAAGTACCATAGGGATTCCCAAGCACTTTGGGAAGGGACCCTGAATGAATACATTTTAGGATTAAAGAAGAGATACATATAGAACTACTTTCAAGGACTGAAGCAAGGCTTTGCATTACCTTATTCCCTAAGATCAGATTTATGAGATCCAAATGATGAGTTTTTCTAACCATATGCCAAAAGCAAGTATAAATCTTCTCTTAAGGAAGATAACATTATATTTAACCTCCAGGCTTTTTTTCCCCTACATTGTAATAATACAGTGTTCAACACTCAAACAAAAATCATCAGGCACCTAAGGATAAGAGATGAGATCAAAATCCAAGAAAACAACAGAAAACACAAACAAATTATCAGGATCTTGAGGTAAAGGATTATCACACAGAAACTTAAAAATAACTATGCTGAATATGTTAACAAAAATAAAAGGAAGTATTAAAAGCTTTGTTATAGAATGGGGAACAAAAAAATTAAAATTCTAGAACAGAAAAGTATAATAATAAAAAGAATTCAAGGGGCTTAATAGTTGTTAGACATAGATGCAGAAGGCATTGGAAGATAGATCATAAAAAATATTGGAAATGAAGCACACAGAGACAAAATGTAAAAAAGAATACATTAAAGGACATAAGAGGCAAGGGGATATTTAGTTTTAAAAGTCTGCCATACATCTAATTGAAGTTTTAAAATATGACCTGGAATATGAAAGAAAGAGAAAGAGTGGGAGAGAGAGACAGAGAAGGAGGAGAAGGGAGGAGAGGAGAAGAGAGGAGAAAAGAAGATGGAAGGAAAGAGAAGAGAAGGGAAGAAAATGGAAGAAAAGGGAAGAGAACAAACCATAAGCAATATTTGAAGAGATAAGGGCTAAGAATTTTTTCAGGAGGATGAACGATATCAAGCTACAGATTCAAGAAGTTCTATGAATCTGAAATGTGTTAAATAGAGTGCATTGGCACCTGGGAGATAAGAAGAGGAGTGGATGATTTATTACACAAATTATTTATAAACTCTGTAAGTCAAATTATTATTCATATAATAAGGAAGACTCAAAAAGGGATCTGGGCAAAAATAAAAACAGTAATAAACTTCAGTAGAGTACTTACTATGTTATCTAATCTAACTAAACAGTAGTACAGATACATACTATTGTTTCTTCTAATTTACAAATATAAAATTAAGATTGAGAAATATTGGTGCAAAGTCTCATAGAGAATAATAGGTGCTACTGGAATTGCACTTCATTTTTTTTGATATAAGAACCCCAACTCTTGTCTATTCTGTTCCACAGTCCTGTTGACATAGAAATTTCTTTTCAGCCCACATAAAATATGATGTTTGAGGTCTATCATTTCACAAATACTATTATATATTTATATAAGCACTGTAGTTCCTTTCTTATATTCATTCACATATTCATTAACTCAACATTTATCTATTTAGTACTTTCAATGAGCTCTACACTTTCATAGGCATTTGACTTATATCAGTGTCAACAACTGTAAAGGGCCTAGGATTTTCCCTACTTGTAAGCTAAGAATTTAGCCTGCCATGATTTCAAGGACATTGACAATAAAAAACAAGACTACTAGATCAAAGACAAAGGGATTTATTACACACAGCACAGCAGGGAATATGAACTTTGTGTTAATGCTAGCTTCCCTTGCCCCTTAATCCATTCAAAGTGATGGAGAGTGGCTCCAGAGGATTCTATGTACACAATGAGTTTGTATCACTCCTGAGGAAGCCCAAGCTTTAGTAAATCTCAATCTTTTATAAGGGGATGCAAGCAAACATGCCCAACTTTTGTCCTGGAGAGAGATATTATATTTATTATACTGGGAAGCAAAAACTTTCCCTCTGTTTTTAAGGGAGATACTATAAATGATTTATTCCAACAGTGTTTCCTCTACAAAAAAGCCTTCAAAGGATAAACCAGATCAAAATGCTGTAGCGTCTCTACTTAAAAGAATTGTAGGAATGAAAATGACTCAAGGAGAAGTGTCTTAATAATCAATGAACAGGCACACAAAAATTCCTTCTGTTGAAGTTTACATTATAAGATAGAAACAGTAAATACAGTAAATAAAATAGGGTTTTAGTAGATTAAAGGTGATCAATGCTATGTGAGTGAAAGAGGAGTATATAAAGGAGAGCAGATTGGGGAGTGCAATACATATTTGAGTAGAGCAGAGTAAGCCTAGATGAGAAGGTACAAGGATCAAAGAATTAAAGCCTTGAAGGAAAAAATTTCCCTCAATATTGCATTTTTCACTTGATTTCATCTTAATTTGATTGTTCTTGGGAACAATGAGTACATTTAAAATAAAACATATTCCTAAATTTGCTTACTGAGATCAAGGCCTCACATGAGAATGGTAAGAAGAATGTACAGGAGGAAAACTTTCCTTAACCAATAGTTTTTTATATGGTGTTTATTAGAGATAGGTGTATATACATATATTTGGGGTTCTGTTGATGGTTATATTCAAGTCCCAAAAATGTTGCTCTGGTAAAGCAATTCTGAATTCCCAAAGTACACTGGCATATTATCTTGTAAATGATAAACCGATTTTCTCAAGAGAGGCAGACAAACAAAACCTTATCTCAAATCCTCAGAGGTTCAAGTCGACTTTTCAAGTCAATGGCCATGAGGTGAAAGTGTTTCCAGTCTTGGTAATGTACATTTTCCGTGCTTTTGATATTGTTTCTGGTCATTATTCATGGTTCTCTCTCAACTCACAGTTAATTCATCAAAACTGACTTGCGTCCTCTGGCAAGAAACGGGGACATTTGGGCCTACTTATGGCTGCAGGATAGGTTATATTCTGTATATTTTGAGGGAACAAGAAAGTTATGATTTGGATATTGTAAAATCCTGCAACCCCTTGAGGAAATTATACTTCACATAAGGCATGGTGATAAATAGGTACAACAAAATATTTTTACACAGATCCACCAAAACAAGTTCAGAGATATAATAACATTATAGAAAATATATACCACCACATAACTGGATATTATATATACAGCTTATATAAATATCTGAATGAGGTTTTAGGACTTAGTGAAAATTAATGTACTACATATAACTTATTAAAATAAATTCCCTGCAGACTCAGCACTTGGAAGATTACTTGTTTGACAGAGAGTGTAAGAAATATAGTACTGGGTATAGAAATGATAACTTTTCATCACTTATTTTAAGATATAAAGTTATATTTATGGCCAGAACTTTTATAAACTCTGCAGATTTTGCAGCTGCTAACCCTAAAATGATTGTCTAAGGTACAATATTTTTGAAGTGTAAATTAGGTTTTCAATGTTGTCAAAAGTTGTATTAGTACCTTCTTACACACATGGACAAATTAATTGCATTCTCAGAAAAATGCATCCACTACTTATCACATATAAACATGAAAACACAGTTTCTATCTTCACATGATGACAAGAAGGATATAATAGTGGGTATTATTACTTAAGTAAAGCCATATAAAATAAATGCACCCTTCAGCTTGTTTAATTTAACTATTTTACTTTTTCTCAGCAGTTTCATCACATTCTACCACACTAGAATTTGGGCATTTAGGAGCTAGTTTTGGAAAATTGAATTAACTTACATTTTAAAAAAGTAAAGTTTTCAAATTTTTGAATTATTTATTTTTGTAATATTATATCACATCTCAACAAACTGCAATCCACTGAAATATAGTTATATGTGTATATATATATATATATATATATATATATATATATACTTGCATATACATATGTACTACATGAATGTATTTTAAAGTTTGCCTGACTACTGAATTGGGGTCCTGAAATTTTCTGGCACCATAATCTGAGTAAAATATAAGAAAAGGGAAGCATACCAAGACCTGTACAATACCTAGTCTAAGAATGCAATCCTTGAGAGAAGGAGAACTCATTAAGATAAACCTCATGATCATTCTTGCTTTCTTTCTGCAGAATATTTCCAAATGGCTATAGAAAGCTGGAGTCCAAGCAGAGTCTTGTAGTCCTGCTGAGTTGAAGAATCAGAGATCAGAGTTTGTAGATACTAAAGAGACTGGAATTCCTGGAGCATAGAACTGGAAAGTGAGGGTTCCCTCTCTGACTCCTTTGTTGGTCTAGGTTTGCATACACGAAGTAAGACTACACTAAGCTTACCAGAAAGTAGTTACTAAGGGGTTAAAAATGCAACAGAGATATTATAGGGCAAATTTGGAACAGTGGAGATCTGCCTTAAGATGGAGAGAATTCCTTAACACTAGGAACAGCTGAGAGAAAGGCTTACCTTTAGGAATAGGATGTTATCAGGAATATGGGCTACTCTAGACCCACCCTAACAAATCTTGAAGTGAAGAAACGCCTCAAGTGATCTAAGAAAAGAACAAGTTTGGAGTTTGAATCCTGACTAGTTAGAGAGACTCAGATTTGACATGTGTTTATCCAGACAAATGGTAAAATGAATATTATACAATATAAAGGTGATAAAAGAAATTTTCATATATTGAGGTATGGAGAAGTTGTTCTGGCTTATATATGAGTTACAAATCTAATTTTATGCTAAATAAAACAACATATATTGCACATATGTTTTAATTATTAAGGAAAAGAGTGCATTAACCAGAAATAATGTCCATGATAAAAATTAAATGCCTCCCTTCCTGGGATGCCAATCCTGGTACTCATTTGATAATAAAACTCCCTTCCCAGGTGCAGAGGCCATACTGACTTGTGTGTGTTCTGATCTCTGTCTTTTTCTTTTCTTTTTTCTTTTTTTGGAAACTTTTAAGGAATGTATCCCTGACTTGTTTGATGTTCTTTGTTCTGAGAAGATATAAAACTGTGCTGAAAACCATGCTTCTCCAGAGAAGTTCCCCATAGTTACCTAAAAGGCAGTCTTCCAGGCTATCATCTTCAGTTTGGCTCAAATAAAACTTTTTTCTATTCATATTATAGAATATTTATTGATTACTTTTGTTGACAAAGGTAATCAACAATTTATTGAACTAATAGAACAAAAATCAGAACTCTAAGGAGGAAGAGAGTGGATAGAGGGTCTCTCTAAATCGTAATTAATGTGTGGTACACATAAAATTTATTAGATATGGAAAAAATGAGAAAATGCAATCCATAATCAAGAGAAGCTCACTAATAGGAAGGAAAACAACCCCATAAAAAGTAGAAATATAAGGATGTGCATTCACTCCCTCTTGAGAGATCACTGGAATCACAACTAACTGCTGAACAATCATCAACAGGAAGACACTGGAACTCACCAAAAAAGATACCCCACATACAAAGACAAAAGAGAAGATGCAATGAGATGGTAGGAGGGGTGCAATCACAATAAAATCAAATCCCATAACGGCTGGGTGGGTGACTCACAAACTGGAGAACACTTAAACCACAGAAGTCCACCCACTGGAGTGAAGGTTCTGAGCCCCACGTCAGGCTTCCCAATCTGGGGGTCTGGTGACGGAAGGAGGAATTCCCAGAGAATCAGACTTTGAAGGCTAGTGGAATTTGATTGCAGAACTTCAACAGGACTGGGGTAAACAGAGACTCCACTCTTGGAGGGCACACAAAGTAGTGTGTGCATCAGGACCCAGGGGAAAGGAGCATTGACCCCATAGAAGACTGAACCAGACCTACCTGCTAGTGTTGGAGGGTCTCCTGCAGAGGCAGGGGGTGGCTGTGGCTCACCATGGGGACAAGGACAGTGGCAGCAGGAGTTCTGGGAAGAACTCCTGGGTGTACTGGAGGCTACAGTACTGGGTCGCCTCAGGCCAAACAACCAACTCGGGGGGGGGGGAACTCACCCCCACCCATCAGCAGACAAGTGGATTAAAGTTTAACTGATCTCTGCCCACCAGAGTAACACCCAGCTCTACCCACCACCAGTCCCTCCCATTAGGAAGCTTGCACAGCCTCTTAGATAGCCTCATCCACCAGAAGGCAGACAGCAGAACCAAGAAAAACTACAATCCTGCAGCCTGTGGAATGAAAACCACATTAACAAAAAGATAGACAAAATGAAAAGGCAGAGGACTATGTACCAGATGAAGGAACAAGATAAAACCCTAGAAAAACAACTAAATGAAGTGGAGATAGACAACTTTCCAGAAAAAGAATTCAGAAGAATGACAGTGAAGATGATCCAGGACCATGGAAAAAGAATGGAGGAAAAGATCTAGAAGATGCAAGAAATGTTTAACAAAGACCTAGAAGAATTAAAGAACAAACACCTAGAAGAATTAAAGGACAAACAAACAGAGATGAACAATACAATAACTAAAATGAAAAATACATTAAAAGGAATCAATAGCAGAATAACTGAGGCAGAGAATGGGTAAGTGACCTGGAAGACAGAATGGTGGAATTCACTGCCATGGAACAGAATAAAGAAAAAAAGAATGAAAAGAAATGAAGACAGCCTTAGAGACCTCTGGGACAACATTAAAATCACTATCATTCCCATTATATGCGTCCCAAAAGGAGAAGAGAGAGAGAAAGGTCCCAAGAAAATATTTGAAGAGATTATAGTCGAAAACTTCCCTAACAAGGGAAAGAAACTAATCACCCAAGTCCAGGAAGTGCAGGAGTCCCAGGCAGGATAAACCTAAACAGAAACATGCAGAGACACATAGTAATCAAATTGACAAAAATTAAAGACAAAGAAAAATTATTAAAAGCAACAAGGGAAAAATGACAAATAACATACAAGGGAACTCCCATAAGTTTAACAGCTGATTTCTCAGCAGATACTCTACAAGCCAGAAGGGAGTGGCACGATATATTTAAAGTGATGAAGGGAAAGAACCTACAACCAAGATTACTCTACACGGCAAGGATCTCATTCAGATTCGGTGGAGAAATCAAAAGCTTTACAGACAAGCAAAATCTAAGAGAATTCAGCACCACCAAACCAGCTTTACAACAAATGCTAAAGGAACTTGTCTAAGTGGGAAATACAAGAGAAGAAAAGGATCTACAAAACAAACCCAAAACAATTAAGAAAATGGTAATAGCAACAAACATATCGATAATTACCTTAAATGTGAATAGATTAAATGCTCTAACCAAAAGACACAGCCTCGCTGAATGGATACAAAACCAAGACCCATATATATGCTGTCTACAAGAGACCCACTTCAGACCTAGGGACACACATATAGACTGAATGTGAGGGGATGGAGAAAGATATTCCATGCAAATGGAAATCAAAAGAAAGCTGGTGTAGCAATACTCATACCAGGTAAAATAGACTTTAAAATAAAGAGTGTCACAAGAGACAAGGAAGGACACTACATAATGATCAAGGGATCAATCCAAGGAGAAAATATAACGATTATATATGCACCCAACATAGAAGCAGCTCAATATGTAAGGCAAATGCTAACAGCTATAAAAGAGGAAATCAACATTAACACAATAATAGTGGAGGATTTAACACTTCACTTCCACCAATGGACAGATCATCCAGACAGAAAATTAATAAGGAAACACAGCTTTAAATGCCACAATAGACCAGATATATTAATTAATATTTTTAGGAGATTCCATCTGAAAAGAGCAGATTACACTTTCTTCTCAAGTGCACATGGAAATTTCTCCAGGAGAGGTCACATCTTGGGTCACAAATCAAGCCTCAGTAAATTTAAGAAAATTGAAATCATATCAAGCATCTTTTCTGACTACAACAGAATGAGATAAGGAATAAATTACAGGGGGAAAAAACCCCCACAAACACATGGGGGCTAAACAATACGTTACTAAATAAACAAGATATCACTGAAGAAATCAAAGAGGAAATCAAAAAATACCTAGAGACAAAGGACAACAAAAATACAATGATCCAAAACCATGGGATGCAGCAAAAGCAGTTCTAAGAGGGAGGAATATAGCAATAAAATCCTACCTCAAGAAACAAGAAAAATCTCAAATAAACCATCTAACCTTACACCTAAAGGAACTAGAGAAAGAAGAACAAACAAAACCCAAACATAGTAGAAGGAAAGAAATCATAAAGATCAGAGCAGAAATGAAGTAGAAACAAACAAAACAATAGCAAAGATCAATAAAACTAAAAGCTGGTTCTCTGAGAAGATAAACAAAATTGATAAATCTTTAGCCAGACTCATCAAGAAAAAGAGGGAGAAGGCTCAAAACAATAAAATTAGAAATGAATAAAGAGAAGTTACAATGGACACCTCAGAAATACAAAGCATCCTAAGAGACTACTACAAGTAACTCTATGCCAATAAAATGGGCAACCTGGAAGAAATGGGCAAATTCTTAGAAAGTTATAACCTTCCAAGACTGAACCAGGAAGAAATAGAAAACATGAACAGACCAATCACAAGTAATTAAATTGAAACTGTGATTAAAAATCTTCCAACAAACAAAAGTCTAGGACCAGATGGCTTTGCAGGTGAATTCTATCAAACATTTAGTGAAGAGCTAGCACCCATCCTTCTCAAACTCTTCCAAAAATTTGCAGAGGAAGGAACACTCCCAAACTCATCCTATGAGGCCACCATCACCCTGATACCATAACCAGACAAAGATACCACCAAAAAAGAAAATTACAGACCAATATTAGTGATGAATATAGATGCAAAAATCCTTAACAGAATAGTAGCAAACAGGATCCAACAACACATTAAAAGGATCAAACACCAAGATCAATTGGGTTTTATCCCAAGGATGAAAGGATTCTTCAAAATATGCAAATCAATCAGTGTGATACATCATATTAACAAATTGAAGAATAAAATCCATATGATCATCTCAATAGATGCAGAAAAAGCTTTTGACAAAATTCAACACTCATTTATGATAAAAACTCTCCAGAAAGTAGGCATAGAGGGAACCTACCTCAACATAATAAAGGCCATATATGACAAACCCACAGCAAACATCATTCTCAATGGTGAAAAACTGAAAGCATTTCCTCTAAGATCAGGAACAAAACAAGGATGTCCACTCTTGCCACTATTATTCAACATAGTTTTGGAAGCACTAGCCATGGCAATCAGAGAAGAAAATGAAATAAAAGGAATACAAACTGGAAAAGAAGAAGCAAACATGTCACTGTTTGCAGATAACATGATACTATACATAGATAATCCTAAAGATGCCACCAGAAAACTACTAGACTAATCAATGAATTTGGTAAAGTTGCAGGATACAAATTTAATGCACAGAAATCTCTTGCATTCCTGTACACTAACAACGAAAGATCAGAAAGAGAAATTAAGGAAACAGTGCCATTCAGCATTGCAACAAATAGAATAAAATACCTAGGAATAAACTTGCCTAAGAGGTAAAAGACCTGTACTCAAAAAACTATAAGACACTGATGAAAGAAATTAAAGATGGTACAACAGATGGAGAGATATACCATGTTCTTGGATTGGAAGAATCAACATTGTGAAAATGACTCTACTACCCAAAGCAATCTACAGATTCAATGCAATCCCTATCAAACAACCAATGGCATTTTTCACAGGACTATAACAGAAAATTTCACAATTTGTATGGAAACACAAAAGATCCCAAATATCCAAAGCAATCTTGAGGGAAAAAAAACAGAGCTGGAGGAATCAGACTCCCTGACTTCAGATTATACTACAAAGCTACAGTAATCAAGACAATATGGTACTGTCACAAAAAACATAAACATAGATCAATGGAACAGGAGAGAATGCCCAGAGATAAACCTATACACCTATGGTCACCTAATCTATGACAAAGGAGGCAAGGATATACAATGGAGAAAAGACAGCCTCTTCAATAAGTGGTGCTGGGAAAACTGGACAGTTACATGTAAAAGAATAAAATTAGAACACTCCCTAACACCATACACAAAACTAAACTCAAAATGGATTTAAGTCCTAAATGTAAGACTGGTCTCTATAAAACTCTTAGAGGAAAACATAGGAAGAGCCCTCTTTGACATAAATCACAGCAAGATCTTTTTTGACCCACCTCCTAGAGTAATGGAAATAAAAACAAAAATAAACCAATGGGATCTAATGAAATGTAAAAGCTTTTGCACAGCAAAGGAAACTAGAAACAAGATGAAAGGACAACCCTCAGAATGGGAGAAAATATTTGCAAACGTATAAATGGACAAAGGATTAATCTCCAAAATATATAAACAGCTGCTGCAGCTCAATATTAAAAAACAGACAACCCAATCCAAAAATGGGCAGAAGACCTAAATAGACATTTTTCCAAAGAAGACATACAGATGGCCAAGAGGCACATGAAAAGCTGCTCAACATCAATAATTATTAGAGAAATGCAAATCAAAACTACAATGAGGTATTACCTCACACAGGTTAGAATGGGCATCATCAGAAAATCTACAAACAACAAATGCTGGAAAGGTTGTGGAGGAAAGGGAACCCTCTTGCACTGTTTGTGGGAATGTAAATTGATCCAGCCACTATGGAGAGCAGCATGGAGATTCCTTAAAAATCTAAAAATAAAAGTATCATATGACCCAGCAATCCCACTACTGGGCATATACCCAGAGAAAACCAAAATTCAAAAAGACACACACTCCCCTAATGTTCATTGCAGCACTATTTACAATAGCCAGGTCATGGAAGCAAAGTAAATGTCCATTGACAGAAGAATGGATAAAGAAGAAGTGGTACATATATACAATGGAATATTACTCAGCCATATAAAAGTAACAAAATTGGGTCATTTGTAGAGATGTGGATGGACCTAGAGACTGTCATACAGAGTGAAGAAAGTCAGAAAGAGAAAAACAAATATCGTATATTGACGCATTTATGTGGAATCTAGAAAAATGGTGCAGATGAACCAGTTTGCAAGGCAGAAATAGAAACACAGATGTAGAGAGCAAACCTATGGACACCAAGGGGGGAAAGGTGGTGGTGGGATGAATTGGGAGATTGGGATTGACACATATACACTAATATGTATAAAATAGACAACTAATAAGAAACTGCTGTTTAAAATAAAATTCAAAAAGGAAAAAGAAAAAGTAGAAATATTTTGAATCATATATCAAAAAAGAAAATATATTTATATTTAAATAAGCATATAAAATATGTTCAACGTCATTAATTATATAGGCAATACAAATTAAAACCACAATTAATTACTACTTTACACTAAAATAAAAATACAATAATGCCAAGTATTGACGAAGATGTAGTGCAATTGGAAACCTTATACATTGCTCTGGGTAATGAAAGATGCTATAATGATGTGGAAAAGAGTTTTTTAGTTTCTTATAAAGTTAAACATACACTTATTATATTATTCAGCAATTCCACTCACTGGTAGATTACCCTAAAGAGATCAGAACTGATACCGACAAAAAGGACTATGACCAGGAGTAGCAATCAGTGTTCAGAGAACAGATCCCCAGTACTTGGAGGATAGGTCCTTTTTGCTCACCCCGGCTCCCGTAAGCTGTGTGCAAGCTGCTCCAGGAACAGGTGCACAGCTACCTGCTCTGTGGTGGGCGTGGTGGATGGGGTATGTGTAGCTTCTACTGTGCTAAAAGCTGAAATTGATTCCAATTAACCACAATTTACCTCCAAGTTTTCCCCAGGCACTTTTAAGCCTTCAATAGATTCCAGAGTTCCAAAATGGATACATCTGTCCCTGTAATTATGTCTAGTTGGAGGAACAGAGTCCTGGTGCTTCCTACTCTGCCATCTTTTCACACCCGTGTTCCCTATATTGATTGCTTCTTGTATGTTAAAACATCCATGTGTTTCTGGAATAAACTTAACATGGGCGTGACGTATTATCCTTTTTAATTTATATTTTTTGAATTTGATTTGCTAATACTTTGTTTAGAAGTTTAATCTTTTTATGAGGAAATAAATTTATTTTTCTTTCTTGTAATGGCTTCAAGTTTTTGTTATAAGAGCCTCATGAAATGAGTTTTGAAGTATTCTCTCTTTTCCCCATTTTCTAGAATACCTTTTTAAAACTGATATTACTTCTTCTTTTAAAGTTTGTAAGAATTTACTGATGAAGCTATCTCGGTCTGGAGCTATCTTTTGCAGCAAGTATTTAATTAGAGATTCAATTGCTATAATAGATATTTAGATTTTTTAATTCTTCTTGTATCATTTTTGGGAGGCTGTGGTTTTCTAGTCTTTCATCCAAATTTAAATATTTGTTATTTTAAAGTTGTTTATAATACTCTCTTATTATCCCTTCAATAGTTTTAGAATCTCTAGTGAAGTCACCATTTTTCCTCCTATTATTGTCTTCTATACCTTTGTTTTCTGTGAACAACCTGACTAGTGGTTACAAATTTAATTAGTCTTTTCAAACAAATAACTTTTGGACTTGTTGATGTTCTCTATTACACATTTGTTTTCTGTGTCACTGATTTCTTTTCTTATCTTGATTAATTCCCTTTTGTCATAAAGTTTATGTGTTCAGTGGGATCTTCCTCCAGCTTCTGAGGTCATTGATTTTCAGTCTTTATTCCTTTCTTTTGTATGGCTACAGATTTCTCTTTAAACATGATTCCAGTTGAAATCCACAAGTTTTCATATGCTTTATTTTCATTAGCACTGGGATCAAAGTATATTTTAATTTCCATCAGAGTTGTTCTTTGACCCATATAGTATCTAGATGTATACTGTCCAATTTCCAAATATTTGAGGATTTCCTTGTTATTATTTATTATAGAATTCTAAGTTTCACTCTATTTGGAGATCATAATCTGTATGATTTAATCAATCACAGATTGTTGAGGCTTATTATATGACCCAACTTATGATCAATTTCATAATATCTCGAAGACCATTTCAAAACAATGTTTATCCTACAACTGTATGGCAGAGCTTTCTATAATTAAATTTGTTAATTATATTTAAATCACCTATATGATTTCAAAAACTTTTTTTGTCTGCTTGAGCTATCCATAATTGAAATAGATATGCTAAAATCACCCACTCAGTGAATTTTTCTAATACTCTTTTCTTGTTGTTAATTTTTGTTTTGTAGTTTGTTTATTATATTATTATATATTAATTATAATTTTATAGTTATTTTTTGTTTAAAAGCTGTGTTATATAGGTACGTATAATTTAGAAGTTTTTCAATCTGCCCATTGCATTAACACTGTGATCATTATAAAACACACCCTCCCTTTATTTCTTGTAATATTTATTAACTTAAAATATACTTTGATTTGTGTTAATATTGTCATAAGGCATTTTTTGGGGTTAACATTAGTGTGGCATATTTTTTTTTCATCCTTTTGCTTTCAATCTTTATTTGTTCTTATATTTAATGTATGCCTCTTATATACAGTATATAGTGTAGGTTTTTGTAATCCAACCTGACCATCTTACTCTGTTAAAAGAACAGACTCAAATTAAATAATATTAAAGTGAAATTATTGATATATCAGGTTTTATTTCCTCTCCTTACTCTTTGTTTTTTATCTGTGTCTTCTGCATTGTTTCTTCTTTTCCTTCCTTTTTCTCTTCCTCTCCAGCCTTCTTTTGTATTAAAGTACTTTTATTTGTTCCACACTCTTGCAAGTTATGCATTATTTAATATTCTTGTAGTCATTACCCTAATGTGCCAATTAGTTAGCTCTTGTCTCTTAGTTCCAAAGTTATCCAACTATACTCTGTTCTCTGATATGAGAGCTGGGATGCTGCAGATGGCATGTCTTCTTTGTCAAATAACTTTCTGTCAGGTTTGGCCCTGGAGAGTGATTGCAAGGTAGAAGTAGGGGAGGACAGCCCTTCCCCTATTCTTTTGTTTGCTGTTGCTGTTGGCATTTCTCCAGAAATGGTAGCAGCCATTAGCTCTAGTCTCTAGATTCTTTAAACATTGCCAGATGCAGCTTCAGCATGATGCTCACTCATACCAGTACCAGATAGACAAAGCCCCCATCTCAGTAGTCAGAGTTCCAGTTATATGAGACCTCCACTCATCTCCAAATGCATTTATCATAACACATAACTCATAGGTTTCTTTAAAAATTAAATGATTTAAAGCATATAAGACACTAGAATACTTTAACTTCATAAGTACTGTATAATATAATCCAATATTATTGATATATATATCAATATTTATCAATATCTAATATATATACCCCTTGGACTTGAAAGAGATATTCTATAAAAATGAATTTAATTACATTTTAAAATAAAGTCTAATCATATCTCATCATTAGTCATGAGAGAAACAGACTCTATCATTTTTGGAATCCTCAAAGTGTTGTGTTTATTATAAGATTTGTAAAATTATACATGAAAAGAAAAATACATATCTTTATAGGTTCATGCATTCATAAGTAGGATAAATTAGGGTTTAATTTAAAATTATTAATTAGAGAGTAAAAAAAGTGGGCATGTTTAAATGTTACATATGATTTTGAAATGAATATTTTAAACAATACCTGTTTCCATGCAGAGATAACTTATGTTGAATTTCGATTTCAAAGGCTGATTTGTATTCAAAGAACATGTTATTCATAGCAAGAATTTTAAATTATACTCCGGAAAAATTCTTGCTTTAGTTACAAAACAAATTATACTAGTTGCTGAGAGAATGATAGAGCATTTCAAGGAACATAATCTATAGAATTAGATAAATTATTTAAGGTTAGTTCCCAATTAGGCTTAATAACATCAATAATTGACAATTCCCCAAACTCACAGCAAAAGTGCTTTATTCTTTTCAAAGGATTTTCTTTTTATTTCCTTATTAGATGCTCATATCAACTCTCTGAGGTAACTTGGGAAAATGTTACCCTCATTTATTGGATGAGAAAACTGAATCTTGGAGATGTCTGCAGACAGTTTGCTAATCATATGAGTACAGTCATTACAGGATTACAATGAAATTAATGTTGTATTGTGGTCTCAGTGCCTATGTCATAGTCTGTGAGACATCATAACATTTTACTGTATGCACCCTTTTTTCTGGGTCCATATAGCCTAAAATAATTTATGAAATCAAGTTTACAAATGTACCATAACTAAATATAAACAAAAGAAACAAAGAAATAAGAAGAAAACAAAACAACAAAAACATAACTATCATGACTATGCATTGAGGGACTTGCCATAAGGAGAAAATCTGTCAGTTGTTAAGAGAAACAAAAAGTGTGCTCTGAATTGAAACAACAAGCATTTCTCTGGCCAACAGGTTAAAATAAATAAATAAAAGAAAGAGAGAAAGAAAAAACAAAAAAAGAAGAAAAGCAAGAAATCAAGAAAGCAACACAAGAAGAAAGAAAGTAAGAAAGCAAGAAAGAAAGCAAGAAATCAAGAGAGACAGATACTTCCAGAAAGGAAAAAATGATGGCATTATCCAGTGAATAAAATCACTGCCCATTTTCCCCTTTGAAATCAGATACAGAGCACATAAAACAGGCATCATGCAGCCAGGCAACTAGGCACTGCCAATATTAAAATGTGTAGAAAACTGTCCCTTAGATACAGCTGGAAAGTACCTGGAGGGATGAGCACTGAGGAAGTCTTAATGGAGAAATACGGCTCATCTTTCAGCATCAGCATCATCCTCTTCTTCATCATGGCTAATATTTCGATGTTCTAGGTTTAATGCCAAGTGCTTTAAAACATTGTCTTCTTCGTTCTTCAATGCAGTTTCATGAAGTAATTTGAATTTTTGTTTTTCATACTATAGATGAGAAAGCTGAGGATTAGAGAGGTTGAGTGATTTGCCTAAGGTAGTATTGCTAAAAGGATTACAATATGAGTCCTCTCTCTCAGATGAAAATGTCATACATCTAAGCTTCAAAACAAACTTTCTCTCATAATCTAGATCTCAAACACTCAGAGTTCAAAAATATGATGGCATCTTCACTTAACAGCAACTAAATCAAGTTATCCCAGAAAGGCAGATCATCTTTATATGATATCTCGTATGGATCACATTGGAATTGCCCTCAGGACAATGACATCCCAGTGTGAGATGACGATTATGGATTTTACCCTAAATTTATCAAGTTCAATAATTGGGTCATATTTATTGATTTTTGTTATAGACTGTTTATGACCCTCCCCCCCACGATTCATATGTTGAAATCCTAATCTCCAATGTGGTAGCAATAGGAGGTGGGGCCTTTCTGTAGGGGGATTATGGCATAAGGGTGAAACCCTCATGAATGAGATTAATACATTTTTTTTTAAATGTACTGGTTTTATTTGATGTTGAAGGCACGCACACAGACCACGTTTTACAAAGCATTCCAATTCATGGTCTCTGCTTCTGGCTTGACAAAAGATTCTGTTCATTTCCTGTGCCTCTACTTCCTGGCTTATGTTCTTGTCTTCTGTTAGACTTGAATGTGACTCGATTTAGGAGTAATATATCGTGAAACCCATCTGGGCCTTGGATTTACTAGGGCTTCTTTGCTCTTTTCAACTGCAAAAGTGGAACCAGATCCTCAAACTCTGAGATTAGTGCATTTTTAAAGGAGATTCCAGAGAACTTTCTTAACCTTTATGCCATGTGAGGACACTGGGAGAAGATGACTGTTTATGAACCAGAAAGCGAGCTATCACCAGACATTAAATCTACCAACATCTTGATCTTGGACTTCCCAGCCTCCAGAACCATGAGAAATAAATATTGTTTGTTTATATGCCACACAGTCTATGCTATTTTGTTACAGCAGCCAGAATGGACTAAGACTAAATGGACTTTTCTACTATATTAAGTGATGAATTTAGAACACATTTTACTTGTCTACCTACTCCTGAATCTTAATTTAAAAACTTCAAAATTATGAACATTCATTATGACCAAATTATTCTCACATTCTATATCTTATAATTCTTGACATTTTTATTAGATCTGTAACTGTATTAATAGCAATTATCCAGGATTAATCCTGTGTTTTGTTATTATTACTACCAATGCTATATATTTTTTCCTGTTATAAGATTTTATATTTCTCAGTTAACTAGAAGTAAAATTCAAGCATATGTTTTCAGTATTTCAATATTTTAATATTTCAAATATATATTTATTTGCAAAGAAAATTTTATAGCTAATACATACTTGAGCTCTATAATTATCTGAGCAGTTTCCCTAAGCTTTTTCAATAGATAGATACCTAGATATCTTTTCATCTTTGGATTTGTCAACATAGCTGTTGTTATTTTTACATCTAAGTCTATTCACTCATTGATTGTGTGACCTTATTTCAGAGAACCCATGTATTTTCATATCCTAGTTTGAATGCTAAATCACTTTATAATGTCATTTTAATGTAACTTTTGAACTATATAAGGTTTTGAATCCACATAAGGTGCTAGTGATAGAAGGGTGAATAAGCCTTAAATCCTGCTCTCAAGGAATAAGCAGTAATCAAAGACAGGGCACACAGTCCAGACAGGTAAATTGCCCTTTATTTATTTTTTTTCTTCTTTTTTATTTTTCTCTATAGCTCCTCTCCCCTTCCCCCCACACCAAGACTCTATTTTTTTAAAATATGTTTTCACGGGGACTGTGATGGTGAATGTGTTAAGTTGGTTGGGCCACTGGGTGCCCAGATATTTGGTCAAATATTATTCTGGCTGTGTCTATGAGCATGTTCTTGAATGAGAATAACATTTAAATTGGTAGACTGAATAAAGCAGATTGCCTCTCTAACATGGGTGGGCCTCATCAATCAGTTGAAGTCCAACATAAAATAAAAGGCGGACCCCCAGTAAGAGAAAATTCCACTTATTTTCCATGCTTTCAAGCTGGGACATAGGCTTTTTACTGCTTTTAGATTCCAACTGAAATTCCTGCTCTTGATGGCCATGAACCTGCTGGCCTTAAACTACACAAAGAAGGAGGCAAAGAAGGAGGGAGTTAAGAGGGACTCAGGTGACTGGCATCAGCAAATGCAAATACCTTTGGGGAGAAAACTTGTGAAATCTGCAGGCTGTCCAAGGCAGATGTGCTGGCCGTTAGATTCTCCAGTGGCAAAATTTGCTGGGTTGGCTTCAGAGTAGGTCACTGTGGACCACGATCACTCCCACTGTGTGGTTGCTATCGATAGCACTACTTTTTTCCCTTATTCCTAGTCATCTCTATAGGTCTCAGCTTTGCTGGTCTGGGTGGGATGAAACCAAAGCAGGACCTTCTTTTGGGTCCCCAGAAGGCTGGGGAATCTTGTTGATCACCCCACTTTTCTTTTCCTGGAGAGGAGAACTCTTTCTAGCTGGGAGGTTCCCTTTTGGCACGGCAAAGTCAGCTTGGGGGATGGGATGATTACAAGCAAAATGAAGCTGTCTTCCTTCTCTCCTTGTATGGTTATTCTTAGGATTTTGTTGCACTGTGTTACTAAAGTTTCTTAAGTGGAATCTGGAGCTATCTCAGAGCTGTTTTTGTTTATGGATACATGTCTAATTGTTGATTTTTGTGGTGAGGTGGAGGCAGGGGTCTCCTATGTCATCATTTTGGTGACATAACTCTGTAAATCTCATACACACATACACACACACACACTTTCTCTCTCTCTATTGGTTCTGTTTCAATGAAAAACAATGACTAATACAGGTGCCATGTTTTTATTTAGTTTTGTTTTTATTTTTCTTTTTTACATTAGATAAAAGGAGAAAATTCCCAGCCCTTGAGATTGTGGCTTGTCATTAACAGCACTCACTATCGACTTAGGTATGTGAGATCAAATACGATTCCTGGTCATATGACCCTGAAGTTTATATGGTACCTATGATAATTATATTTTATAGAAAGATAAGTTGACATTCAGAATATGACTTGATAGCTGATGTAGGTCTACCTAGAGATACAAAATGGGCTGATCATGAGGGGTGCACATGTTGTTATTCCTATGACAGTTATATTTCTCATAGTGAATTAATCATTTGTCATTCTGAATTCATAAGTATCTTAAGAGGTTGCTTAATGTGTGTCTACCTCTGAGATATTAATGTCCTCTTAGTGTGCTGATAAAAACAATGTGCTGAGCCAGCAAAACAAAGGACCATATCTGAAGCTTAATAAATTCATCAAGATAGTGAATTTAACCCCCAGAGGCCTCTTGGCAGAATTATTGTGTGCATTCCGCAGGCAGCTGATGCAGAGGAATCAACACTCATTTTTCTCTAAACATGGGAATGAAGCATTTATTTTTCTTTTGAAATTTATATAAAAGATATAGAATGCAAAGGAAAAGAGGAAATCAAAGAAAACATGTGTTTCAATAGTATGAGTAATTTCATTTATAATTTGTTTAATTAAAAAAATAAATTTATTTAATAAATAAATAAATAATCCATGAAGACTGATCTGTGTAATTATGCAGTATATAGTAAAGTAATTAGCACTAGCATATAAGATCCCCAAGGGCAGTAATTGTGAAAAATACAACTTTGTATCCCTGGAGCCAAGCACAATATCTACCACATGGTAGATGCTTAATAAAAATTATTAAAGAGATGAATATTTTAATGATAATGAGTTATTATATTATAAGTAGATCACTGGTAAACAAATTGCTTAGCTGATAAACCATTTTTATTTTTGAACTATCTTGGACATTGTCCCCCAATATTATTCTGCCCATTGCCCCTAGTAATAAAATATCTGGATTTCAGCTGAGTACATGGTCTTCAAGAATAAAGATCTCATTTCATAGTTTCTTTTCAAGCAGGTGTCTCCAGCTAACAATGTACTAAACAATGGCTTAAAATAGAAGTGCTTTGTAACTGATACAGGAAATTGTTTATTACTACTTTTTTTTCCCCTTTGGCCTTTCTCTATTTGTATCTTGAAATACAGATATGATGATGGTAACTCTAGCCCCCAGATGGTAACTTTAGCCCATGAGGAGGAGACTACATCTTGGGATTCAGAGAAATGAAATTCAAGGAGACTGAGTCTCTGAGTACTTAATGCTATGGGGTTGCCAGATAAGAACCAAACTTCTTAACTCCTAACTTTACTGTTTGAAAGAAATAAACTTAGAGTCATTCTTAGGAACACCTAAATATATAAAACAAATATTAACAGACCTAAAGGGGTAAATAGACAGCAACACAATAATTGTAGGGAATTTTAATATTTTACTTACTTCAATGGATAGATTATACAGATAAAAATCAATAAGAAAACGGTGGTCTTAAATGACACATTGGACCAGATGGATTTAATAAGTATATTTAGAATATTCCATCCAAAGGCAGCTCAATACATATTCTTCTCATGTGCACATGGGGCATTCTCCAGCATAGATCATATGTTAGGCCACAAAACAAGTCTTAATACATTTAAGAAGATTGAAATCAGATTAAGCAACTTTTCTGATGACAATTCATGAAACTAGAAATCAATTTTTAAAAGAAAGCTGGAAAATTCGAATATACATGGGGATTAAACAACATGCTATTGAACAAACAAAGGGTTAATGAAGCAATCAGAGAAGAAAGAAAAAAATACCTCGAGACAAATGAAAATGGAAATACAATATATCAAATTTTATGATATGTAGGAAAGCAGTTTTATTAAGAAGGAAGTTCATAGCAATAAATGCCTACCCCAAGAAACAAGAAAAATCTCAAATAAACAACCTAACATTACACCTCAAGGAATTATAAAAAGAAAAACAAATCAAGCCCAAAGTTAGTAGAAGGAAGGAAATAACAAAGATCAGAGTTGAAATAAATGGAATAGAGGCTAAAAGACAATAAAAAAGATCAGTGAAACTAAGAGCTGGTTCTTTGAAAAAATAAAATTGACAAATGTCTAGCTAGACACACCAAGAACAAATAAGAGACCTCAAATAAATAAGATTAGAAGTGAAAGAAGAGACCTTACAACTGATACCAAGGAATATAAAGCAACATAGAAGACTTATAAACAATTATACACCAATAAATTGGACATTCTAGGAGAAGTGGACAAATTCCTAGAAACATACAATCTTCCAAGACTGCATGATGAAGAAATAGAAAATCTGAATAAGCCAATTGCTAGGATGGAATCAATTATCAAAAACCTTCCAACAAAAAAGTCCAGGACAGATGGCTTCCCAGGTGAAATCTACTAAACATTCAAGGAAGAATTAATACCAATCCTTCTCAAACTCTTCCAGAAAATAGAAGACTACTTCCCAACTCCTTTTACAAGGCCAATATTACCCTGATACCAAAACCAGACAAGGATACCACAAGAAAAGAAAATTACAAACCAGTATTCCTGAAGAACATAGATGCAAAATTCCTCAACAAAATATTTGCAAACTGAATTTAACAATACATTAAAAGGGTAATACATCATGATCGAGTTTTATTCCAGGGATGCAAGGATGGCTCAACATCTGTAAATCAATGCGACACACCACATTAACAAAATTCAGGATAAAAATCACACTATTATCTCAATAAATGCAGAAAAAGCATTTGACAAAATTCTACAGCCATTTATGATAAAACTCTCAACAAAGTGGCAATAGAGAGAATATACCTCAAAATAATAATGGCCATATATGACAAGCCCACAACTAACATCATAATCAGTGGTGAAAAGCTGAAAGCTTTTCCTTTAGTACCAGGAACAAGACAGGTATATCAACTCTCACCACTTTTATTCAACATAATGTTGGAAGTACTAGCAAGAACAGTTAACCAAGAAAAATAAGAAAAAGGCATTTAAACTGGAAAGAAAGAAGTAAAATGGTCATCATTTGCAGATAACATGGTACTATAAATAGAAAACCCTAATGACGTATTGAATACAATACTGAATAGAAGTGGTGAGAGTGGGCATCCTAAACTTCTTTCTGCTCTAAGGAGGAAATCACTCACTGTTTCTTCATTTAATATGGTATTAGTTATAGATTTTTTATAGAGAATTTTTTCTATTAAAAAAGAACAGTTTTCTTCTGTTCCTAATTTTGAGTTTTTTTATCATAGATATGTTTTCTCTTAACTTAGTGATAATACCAGTAACTTCAGAAAAATACATTTGTTTAGATATAATGTGTATATTATATAATATATGCATATTATGTATATATTCACACAGATAAGCAAGTGTGCATATATATATACATATATATGTACACACATAGATATTTAAGTTGCTGCATTGCTATGTAAATTAATCAATCAGGCAGCTAGAAGAAGTTGACTTGTAGCAACAGTGAGCCACATAAGTTCATTTGAGGAAAAGCACTGTAGTCTCCAAGCAGAGACCTGAATCTGAAAGTGAATAATAGTCTTCAATGTGAACATCAAAGCAAAGTTTCCTCATCACATAGCCTCCTCTCCCAGTCACAACCACAATTGTACAATGGTAATCTTCTAATAATAGATGGAAAATAAAAAGCGATTAGCTCCCCATTTTTAATCTTAAAAGGCATATATTGAAATTAAAGCAGCATAACTCTAGACAAATTTACATCATCAGTCAGTAATATGAATAAATTCCATGTTTTAAGCATTAATAAAAATATGACACTGAAGAAATGTGTTTCATTATTTATGTAGTATATTTTATCCAAGTTCAGAACTCTTAAGAGCCACAAACTAAAGTAGACAACAAATGATGAACATCAGTATCGGTTGCTGGAACAGAGCTCTGATTAGATCTCTAAGTAACACTACATGTTCTAAAATTACTTGCAGAATACATCATTAAAACACACTGTCCAGCCAAATTTTCTTAACTAGAACAAGCAATTTTTTTAGTTTATTTCAAAACCAGTTTATTTCATCAAATCCATTTCCTTATTTACAAAACTGTCTTTGAAGAGTTGGATTGATGCTCATGAAAAAGAAAAAATCATTTGTAAAGACCTCCATGGAAAGCTATTCTGAAATGTCTTTTGATAAACCATCATAGTTTTAAGTAATCTTCATGGCTGGAAAATTTATATTGCTATTTTATATAGCCCCATATTCTACAGTTTTAGTCTGAATCTTTCTCTTCTATCCTTTAAGATAATAGAACACATTTTATTATTGAGTTCCACATAGACTCTGTATATTCCAAAATAATTGATAACATAGTTGCCCATCTTTCTTCCAAAACATACTTACTTCCATTTTGTTTTTTGGATCATTGAAGAAGAAAGGATCTAAGGTTCATTTGGAAGCAGTAAATAGGAAGAGAGTAGGTGATCTCAGCAACAACTTTGGCCTTTATCTTATATTATCTTTATAATTCTCTTTATCCTAGTTGGGTCTTACTCTCAGGCCAGCTACTTTTATCTGCTTGAGAACAATAATTGCTAAGCTTTGAGGCCATTCTAGTGCCTCTGCCACTGTCAATTCCCTTCCACCTCCACCACTAATATATAAGGCTCTTGGAGCAATGTGCTATGTGAAGAAAAATAGCTCATATCATCAGACATGACACTAGTCAAGGGCAAAACCTTAAGGAAACATACGTGGCTCTGCTAAAATGTGTGTGTGTGTATGTGTGTGTGTGTGTGTGTATACATTTCTAATGAGGATATTCTCATGATATTTCCTCTTCACTGCTTTGCGTTTGGGGGCACTCCTTTGTGAACAAATATCTCCACTCTCACACTTATTTTAAAATACTTTCTAATCCAATCAAAAATTTCAACTGCTATGATGTTTTCAAACTTTTGCTTTGGATGCTTTGCCACTAGCACTTTTGCCCTTTTTGAATCTTTCACAAATCAGGAAGTTTCCAGCATATAAAGAAGACCTACAAACCTGCAAAACTCATTCATTTTCATTTAACAAACAATTATTGAGAAAGTTGCTAGGTTCTGGGGAAACAATGCTGAGAAATCAAGTATAAACCACCACTCTACTTTCTTTTATTGAAGTCTGGCTCTATGATCCTGACATGATTTCATCATGCAGTCACTGGATTTGCATTTTGACTTGAATTCTTGTGTTTGAACATTGGATTTTCCAATACAAAGTGACCTTGTCTGTCCCCATGGCATTTGATACTCTGAGTAGTCTCTGGAAATAAGTCCACACTCCAGCTCTTTCCCCCATGGCCAACATTCTACTTTAATCAGATTTGATTCTTTCCAACACATTCAATAACTCTTTTTAAAATAGTCCTCCCATTACAGACAGTTCCCAACAATTTTTTGACTTTATGATATTGCAAAAGCGATACACATTCAATAGAAATAATACTTTGAATTTTGAGTTTTGATCTTTTCCCTGGCAAGTGATAAGCGGTAGGATACTCTCTCAGATGCTGGGCAGCAGCGGTGAGCCACAGCTTCTAATTAGCCTCATAATCATGAGGGTAAACAACCAATATGCTTACACCCATTCTACACCCATACTCCATTCTGTTTTTCACTTTCAGGACAGTATCCAATAAAGCACGTGAGCTATTCAACAATTTATTATAAAATAGGCTTTGTGTTAGATGATTTTGCCCAACTGTAGTCTAATGTAAGTGTTCTGAGCACCTTTGAAGTATACTAAGCTGGGCTATGATCTTCGGTAGGTTCGGTATATTAAATGCATTTTTGACTTATGCTATTTTCAATTTATGATAGGTTTATAGGGACATAACCCCATCGTAAGTGGAGGAAGATCTGTAAATACACACATTGTACTTACGCTAACAAACAAAGGGCCGATTTGGCGAGCCTGGATAATTTTCCACTATCCATATTGTAACAATTTCTTCTGACTTTCCTCCTCTTATCCCACTAATTATCCCATCTCCTTTCACTTACCTCCCTTCTTTGCTTAATTCTAGATCTTAATATTTAGTGATGAAATTATATTACTGCCTTTATATTATTAATCTGAAAATATCTTGGCTCTTTGACCTTCATAATCTCAAAGCCACAACATTTCTGTAATTTGCTTTTATTGCTTGACTTTGTCTTTGTTATTGTCTATTTCATGTTTTATATTCTCCCAGAGACCATGGCAATGGGTGCAGCTTTATAAAACTAAAAATTAAATGAATAAATTATACATGGATATATCATTTCCTGTATTTGTGCCCAGAGACTGAGGAAATGACTACATTTTCAAAACCAGAACATAAATAAATAAGCATTTCAAAATCTGGGTACAGTGTGTCATTATGCAAACTATATTCTTTACTTCATTTCACATTTAAACAATGTTACTTTCCACATCCGACAAAGACAATAGGAGCGTTACATAAAAACCAGAGATAAAAATGTCCGGTGCTTCCATTACTCACTCTCATTATTATCTCTTCTAGGAAATGGATTCTTGCTGCCATTTTTGCTGATTATGATGAAGGCATCAGAATTTTAATATTTGATATCCAACATGAAGAATGGTGGGAAAGCTTCTTGATAGGACTGTAATATTAATGTGTAAACTCTCACTTAAATGCTTGTAGCAAAGATTAATACATGGGATTAAGTAACCAAACAGCGTCTCCTAGAGGACAAAGCACTGTGGTCGGCTTCTCTCCGCTAAACATTAGCAACTGCATGCTCTACTGTAGGGGCAAAGATGATAATGAGATGTGGCACTACATAAATAATCCTTATAAAAATGATAGAAGGAGAATTGAAAACAACCGAGAAGTCTTCCAAATTTTTGTTATCAATTTATGGTAACCTATGGGCCTTCCCCAGAGCTCTTCCTGCCCCTGCAAAATAGTTACAGCTCTCTTTTCATTCTCCATGTATTGTTGGTCACAACAATGAGAGTTGTAATTCTTATATCCCTCATCCTTCCCATTTTTATTGGAATTATATGTTCATAGGTGACATCCTTCTGAAGTGGTGCTGAATATCAAGGCAAAAAAAAATTGATAAACATTGTATAGCACCAACCTTAATCATGCAGTTAAGAGCAAAAGAATGTTTAAAAATATGTTTCTTTGTCTGTTATTTCTCATAATCCTATGCTTTGGGTGGAAAAAAAAAAAACTCCCTGAGGTTTTTTGCTGCATCTATCTTATAAATGGTTCTCTTTGATCAAAATCTAGTGCAAGCTCTCCTTTTTTTAGAGTCATGGAGGCAGTGATTTCATATCACAGTATTTCAACTCTTGACAGCTCAGTGGGAGTGAGGAAAAGGAGGAGGGGTTTTATCTAAAGGAGAGGAAAAATGGGGGAGAGGAATTCAAAGTCAGGCCAAAGATGACAGGCAAAGCATGGGAGCAGCTGTACAAACTGTTACTTGATCTCCTCCAGATATTGGTGTGCTGAGGTGAATGACAACTTCTAATTAAAATGGTAGCTGATTATCATGTAAGAAGTGACACAATTTGTCTAAGACCTGGAATAGAAGATGAATCACTTTCATTTGTAGAAAATTCTAATTTAAAGATATGCATTTTTAGATGAACATCTGTGGTGTGTTTTTGATGGGAGACATGATAATTAAATCCTTTCTTATTTTGTTGCTGAAATGTTCACATTGTATTTTTGTCATGTAGCAATTTTTATATTACCATAAACAAGAATAAAGCAAGTCCTCAAAACTCACATGCAAAATTTAGAAGTTTATTCAATTTAGAATTCTTGAGTGTTATAATTAGATGCCTAGATCATGATTGCATGTTCATATCTCACCACGAAATCCATTGGAGTACTAATTTTCAAAGCCAAATGATCTCTTTAGTAGACATATCTATTAAAGCTGATTCATAGGGCTCTTTCAGGGCAAGTATACATGACTGTCCTCAGAATACTTGCTGCTACTTGTGTTTTTTAACTTTTTGAGAACTTGAAAATAGATAAGCTTGGTCTTACTCTCTTTAGTGCACATCTTGCATAATTAGAAGAAGCATTTTCCAATCATACATGTACAAAACATGATTTTACTGTTCCAAAGGAAAGACGTACCTCTATGATTCCAAATAGTTGTCTATGGTTTGGCAGAACTTGTCTGGTTAAATTAAAGAATGCCATATATTAAGGGACACCTATTTCAATAAGATAAAGAACAAAGTCAAATAAGCAGACATGAATATAGTAATATAAAAGAATATATAGTATATATAATATTCTATATAATATTAAATATGAATACATAATAATATATTATATGTTGCATACATTTTGTAACACATACATATACACAGATATATATATACATATATATCTATATATGTACACATATATATATTTATATATCTATATATGTACACACATATATAGATGTATTGTACACATATATACACATGGTATATTATACTAATATACATATGTAAATAATTTATATAATACCATGGATGTCTTGAATATATTACTTATATTAGTACCCTTGACGCTTGAATAACACAGGGGTTGAGGTTCTATTTCTCCACACAGTAGAAAATCTACATGTAACTTTACAGTTGACCCTCCATATTCTTTTTTTTGTTTTTATTTTTTATTTTTTTCACATCTTTATTGGAGTATAAATGCTTTACAATGTTGTGTTAGTTTCTGCTGTACAACAAAGTGAATCAGCTATATGTATACATATATCCCCATATCACATCCCTCTTGAGCCTCCCTCCCACCCTCCCTATCCCATCCCTCTAGGTCTTGATTGCAAATCTGCAGACTCAACCAACTGTGAATCGTGTAGTACTATAGTAGGTATTTATTGAAAAAAAAATCATGTGTAAGTGGACCCACGCTGTTCAAACCTGTGTTGTTCAAGGGTCAACGGTATATATGTATATATGTATATAATATCACAACAATGAGAGTTGTAATTCTTATATCCCTCATCCTTCCCATTTTGATTGGAATTATATATTCATAGGTTCATGTATAAATGTTATGTATATACTCCCATACACACGGTATAAATACATATACACACACCCACACACAGATGTCAAACTATGGCTGTGGGAACCAAATAAGCGTCCCATTTGTTTTTTCCATGGGCTTCCTCTAAATTTAGTTCTTCAAATATTTGCTGCTTTGAACTTGCTATTGCTGCTCTAAGTGCATACAGCAATATCAGGCATGGCCAAAATTCAGTTGGCTTCATTTACCATAAGTAATGACTGCTGATGGATGAGAAATGGAAACCATATGTGCTCCCTGCATCTAGCGGAGTGGTCTGCTGAGAGCCAAAATTCTGAATATTTTGGTTTCATCAGATTTGGTTTCTCTATTGTATTGTGTGTGTGTATGGGATCAGCACGCATAAGGAAAGAAAGAAAGAACACTATATGCAAAACAGCATTCTATAGTTCTATGTTTATTCTCACTGGTAATCTATAGAGTTATCCTTTGAAGCAAGTACTGGCCCATCCTTCTTAGAGACTAGAGAATGAAGGCAAACCCAGCTTACACATGGTTGGAAAATTAGTAAGGGGTAGAGCCTGAACTCAAACCCTGCTCTGGCTCCAAAGTGTTCTTTGCATTATGCAAGTTGTTTGTTTTCTTAGTTTCCAAGTCAAGACTTGTGGAATTGTTTATCTGTCACTGCCCCCTGAAGGGTCCAGAGGGAGACTGGTTGACAGTGATTTATGAGCTCGAGTTTTTAGGAAGGCTCCCAACCCCCACCCCATACTGTTGCTCCCTTTGTGTTTGCTTAACATACTAGTTAGTTTAGTCATACAGAGAAAACATGGATTTAATGGCTGTAGCAGTTAAAGAAGGATCATTATGCTAGACATATATTTTTGATCTCTACTCCCCTTGGTGATGAATGATTTTGTATCATGTAAATAAAGCAAACAAGCTTCAATTTAATCTGTAGCAAGATATATCTATATCTATCTATATACATAGATTTTATATACATATATATTTTATATATATAAAAATTATATATAATTATATATATTATATATATATAATTTATATATATATAATTTATATAATTTATATATATGAAATATATATAAATCTATATTTATATATAGATTTTATATACATATATTTTACATATATAAAAATTATATTATATATAATAATAAAATAATAAAATATATTTATATACATATATTTTATATATATAAAAATTATATTATATATAATAATAAAATACAAAATAATTATATATATATAATTTATACATGTATAAATTTTTTTAAGAACAATGAGAGAGGGAATTTCTCAAAAAACAGTACTAATTATCAATGGTTATAGAGGTTCCAGAATAATTATCTTTGGATGGGGTTCAAAAGTGACTTACGCTGTTAACTTGAAGTCACACTCATGGTGAAGGAGTTCTAGTAACCCTCCCAGTGTGTACAGAGCACATGGTCTTAGACATAGACCTAATTACTCATAATGACTCAATAAAAGAATGGCAGGGTGAATATAAAAACATTATGGGCCCGGGAAGCTGATGGTAAAAGCAAAGCTGGATATAAGATCTACAAGTCAGTGATCCTCTAAACCTCCTCTAAAACCCTCTGTGCACTTCTGAGAGTTAAAAGAAGTTCAAACTCTCCATATGATCATATAGAAACATGTCTTAGAAATTTCTATTCCTTTCCAAATATGTTTACAAACCCCAAGTATCTTACAATCTTAAGTTCTTGTAGCTATAGAGCTCTTGATCTAACTTCCATCTCACATCACATTGCTATGCTTTTTTCATGGTTCCATGTTAACTTAAATGAGAAACCTAACTTCTTTTAAAATTATTTCTCAAGTGGTGTGACTGTGAGTGTGTTTGAATGTATGTGTGTTGGAGAAGGAATGGGGGTGATGGAGAGAGAAAAAGAGGGACTTTTTCGTAAGTGGTTTAGTTGGTGTAATAACAAGAAAACACTAGAAATTTCACGTTGACTACTTTTCGTAGATTTTTAGCTCCCTGCTCAAGTAACAAGCTATCTGAAGGACTTATGTATGCTTATTTATGACAATTAGTGGTCACCTTTAAAGTTCCAGATCATCAGGGAATATATGTTGAGAAAAGTGGCTGGGGAAAACTTTTTTCTCAGATATCCTTAAAACGCTAGAGACAATTGAGATATAATGATGAGTTGGAACATGCTACTTCAATTATCTACCATTTAGATTGGAAGGTCTCACTGCAATAGCTGCCAGATACAGGAGAGCAAGGATCATGTCTGCATTACACATTACACATTACACATTATGTATGATCTGTGCTTAACGGAATCTGGAACATAGTGGGACCTCACGTATATGTATTGAATGTATGTATTGAATGAAAACAAAACTGCTTTCAGTTTAGCATTTCGTTTTGTTTTATATTATGCTTCCCTGCCACCTTTAGGCTTCTGCTTCTGTTCTAATGTTGGTATTTTCACTTCTCTATAGTAGAGAAAGTAGTTTTTTTAGAGAGTCAGTAAAGTTTATCCACACAGGGAAGATGTTGGAGCAACAAATCAAGTAAAGAACTAAGGCAAGTGGTGTAGGAAACACTGACCATAAAAAAGGGGTAGAGATGACAATGAACCATGTTTACCTTTACTTATAGGAATTGTACTAGGTATTTGACAGAAATTATCTCATTTAATCTTCAATACAATACTATGCTCTATTCATTATCATTTCTATTTTAGACAGAAACTTCTAAGATCAGAGAAATTGTTTAATTTTTACAATGTCACCAAATGATAGTTAGGGGAAATATAATTCAAACCCATATCATTTTTTTTTAACATCTTTATTGGAGTATAATTGCTTTACAATGGTGTGTTAGTTTCTGCTTTGTAACAAAGTGAATCAGTTATACATATACATATGTTCCCATATCTCTTCCCTCTTGCATCTCCCTCCCTCCCACCCTCCATATCATTTTATTTTCAAATACTTTTGTACATTTCCATGATACAGAGCTTTCTAAGTGAAAATAAATAAATAAAAGCTTTGATATATTTAAAACCTCTTCTTCAACATTTATGCTTGCTCTGATAGCAGAAATGCATTTTGTGGCTTCTTGGATTGGTAATGGGAAAGGATATACCAAGGTATAGTTTTTCCTTATGAATTAAATAATAACCAAGAGGTTGGACCCCTAACTCCAACCATATATAATAATTAGCTCAGAATGAATCAAAAACTTAAGTGTAAGAGCTGAAACTATAAAACTCTCAGGAGAAAACATGGGGATAAATCTTCATGATGATAGATTTGGCAATGGTTTCTTAGATGTGACAACAGAATTACAAGCAATGAAGAGAAAAAATAGCTAAATAAAACTTTAATAAAATTAAAAATTTTTGTGTTTTAAAGTTCCCTATCCAAAAAGCTAAAAGAAAACCCACAGGATAGGAGAAAATAGTTGCAAATTACATATGTAAAAAGGACTTGATCTAGAGTATATAAAGACCTCTTACAACTTAAAAATAAAAAGACGAATAACCCAACAACAGCAACAAAATGATCTGAATAGACATTTCCCTAAAAAAGATATACAAATGACCAATAAGCACGTGAAAAATGCTCAATATCATTAGTCATCAAGGAAATGCAAATCAAAACCTCAGTGAGATACCACTAAGCTGGTAAGAGAGGTATTGAATTACCCACAATTCCTTGAGGCTATGTTGCCCACAACTCTCAGCTCAGGACATCAAACAAGAATCAATTGTGCTACTTCCTTCTCATCTCCCTGCCCTCTTTCTTTTCTTTTCTTTTCTTTTTTAAATTAATTAATTAATTAATTTTTGGCTGTGTTGGGTCTTCGTTTCTGTGCGAGGGCTTTCTCTAGTTGTGGCAAGCGGGGGCCACTCTTCATCGCGGTGCGCAGGCCTCTCACTATCGCAGCCTCTCTAGTTGCGGAGCACAGGCTCCAGACGCGCAGGCTCAGTACTTGTGGCTCACAGGCCCAGTTGCTCCGCGGCATGTGGGATCTTCCCGGACCAGGGCTTGAATCTGTGTCCCCTGCATTGACAGGCAGATTCTCAACCACTGTGCCACCAGGGAAGCCCTCCCTGCCCTCTTTCTATCAATAGTTATCTTTACTGCTCCTCAGACTAATGCCCTGGCTGTCAGCACTTACTCTTAGTCTGCCTCTCACAGTGAAGCAAAGTCAATCCGGAACAGTGCCAACCACAACCCTGCTGGAACCACTCTACTTCCACCATGGCTGAAACTCCCATAAACTACAGTTTTGAATCAGACCTAGAATAAATGTCATAAACAAATAATTTATGGTGAAAAAAATGAAAATTTCAAACAACTAATAAGTTATTATACTGTGCAATTCTTTAAACCTGATTTGTTTTTGTAGAATTGGCAAACTTAATCTGGTAAAAACAATTACATTGGCCTGTTAGTTCTCTCTTTATTAATTTCCCCCTGAATTAACATTTCCATTCAGCAAGCTTTTTTTGAGTGCCTATTGAATTCTAGTAACAATTACAAATAAGAATAAGAGATAGTTCCTATTCTGGAAGAACACTTAGTTTAAAGGCTATGAGAGTAGAGCAAAAATATAACTACAGAGAAAGAGACAAAACTTGAATTAAAGGACAGGAGATTGCCTAGGATATCAGTCTCTATTGGGAAAAAAAGTATCTGGAGTGTTAAAAGATCCTTGAGAATATAAGAACAAAAATATTTCACTTACTAGTACATCCAACCAGAGTCACTATTAAAGGTAGTTGGACAGAATACTTTGATATAAGTCATTGAGACTGTGAAGGTAACAGCTCGAGGAGGAGTATTAGTTAGGCTGAACTGCCTCTGAATTGGGTTAATTGTGGGATTTTTGTTTTATCAGAGCACACATATTAGGGTCCAGAGCTAAGTCATTATAAATGATGGAGGAGAGGCTGTATGCCACACAAGCATTCTTCTATGATGTTCTCACTCTGTACCATGTGGGTCCTCACCTGTAAATAAACATTACTCAAATATTAATTTAATGTTTAGTTTCACATTACCTTTTCTTCTCAAAACAACCATAGCCCCACTTACGTATAGTATAAACTAATAAAATTGCTTCATACTTGACTGACAATATAGAAGCAAAGGGAACAAGATTCTACTATATTCCTGGATAAGTCTGAAGACCAGCCTGGATCTGAATCTCATTTTCTAAGCTTGTCCTCCTAGTCTAATATGGAAGTATATCTGCTCCTCTAAAATCCATGTGTCTCTGCTTGTGCTCTAAATCTCATCACCTCTCCTTCTTTAAATTCACATCCTTCATTTACCTGTATTGTATCTCTCATTCTCTATCCCTCTTTTTTCTCCCACTGTCTCCATTCTTCTATTCTGGATTTTTCTCCTAGAATAAAAATATAAATTCCCTACCATGTACCATAAAACACTATGTGACTTGGTTCCTGACCTCCCTTCCAAAATCATCTTAAATTTGTCTACTGAATTACAGTCACTCTTTGATTCTTGGACAATAGTCCTGTCTCCTCCATGGACATTTACACTTGCTGAACCCTCTGTTTGCAAGAATCGTCCTTCATAACTATTATACAGTTTGGATTTTTAAAAACATATTTAGGCATAAACAACTGTGGTTTCTATTCTCATGGTGGGTGGTTGGTTACCCCTACAGCTATTTAAACTCCATTTAATCAAAATCTAACACTACAGTACTTGAGTCATCTTTTTCTCTTCTCATCAATAGGTGTTTTTCTAACAATATAGAAATTGATGTTATTGGTAGAATTAATGGTGTTCAGGAAATGTGGATTAGCTAGACTATTTTAGAGATTATATCATTAAAATGAAAAGGGTATGTGAGTCTAATAAGGCCTCCACACTACACCTTTCAGAAAGACACTTGACACTTGATTCTAAAATGGCCATGTTCAACCACAATTTAAGAAAAATTTGTGTCTGATGATTAGCTATAAAGGATTCAGCTATAACTGAATCTTCACAAAGGTTTGAAAATTGTGTCTGTTTTCATGTTTTTTCATTCAAGATGCTACTAGAACACCTAAAAAGACAGAGAACTGAGGCACTGTAGATCAAACAGAGCCATTGTAGGAATTTGTTGTTGTTGCTGTTCCTGTTTACTAGTGTATTTGGCCTGATAAATGATTGCATTGGGAACCTCCACACATCTTACTATCTACAAAAAGTGAGGTACTATTCCAATGTCAGTGCCAAAATTTACTATTACTAGAAGTTCTTGTTCAGGCAAGTAATTTTACTGTTCATTACAGGAGATTCTCAAAGAACCATCAACTCTTCAGTAGAAAGCATCAACAGATAGTTTATGTCTTAAGAGTCACTGAATCCCTAAACCCAAAATCCTTGTTTTGCTATTTCCACGAATACTAAACCAACATATCATAATAAATACCAAATCCTAATTGAGTTCTTACATTGAAAAACCCACCTTAAACTAAACTTCAAATTCTCAATAAAATCCAAATTTGCCATTCTGCATTAGAGATACTACCAAAGTTATGTTGAAGTAGTGTTCTCCCTTCCTGAGGTGAGAAATAAATTAAGCTACCTCCTATCAATGCTTTATGTTGGAGATATTAAAATGTGTGCAATGGAATACAGTCAAAGACTAGCTTTTATTTTAATGGGGTAGAACATTTGAAAAGGAATAGCTCTTTGTCTATATCTATATTATGGCAGTACCAGTATTTGCCAAAAATAACTAAATATTTATAACTGTGTTAACCTGGGCCAGATTTTAACAAGGTTTATATTCAAATGTCATACTTCAAAATGGCCTTTTCTGACCCAGGATTCAAAGTTGCCTACCCATTTAGTTACCATTTTTATATCACATGTTTGTTTTTGCTTCACATCTTTTATTACAATCAGATAGCATATATTTTGTGTTTATGGGTTAATTTTTTGTTTATGGGTTTATTATTTGCTTTCTCATTTTTTCAATCGTTCCATACTTACATGGCTTACTCAGTGTCAGGTATATTCTAGGCAATGAAGATACAGCATGTTTATACTCACTTCAGAAAAACCAGAATTGTACTTATTTTCTTTTTGTTCACATCTTGGTTGCCAAACCAAAGAATTGTATTGGCATATATTAGCCTCTTGTCAAAAAATGTTTTGAATGTATGACTAAAATGAGTAAATGCATACATTAATCTCCACTTCAGTGAGTGCAGAAATTTAACCTGTAAATGTGCATCAGTTTTTTCCTGTACCCAGACCATATCACTAGGCCTTCTTACTTCAGTTTGTTCCAGCATATTCTCTTCTTTTTTTTTCTTTTTAAATTGTTTTAAAAATTAATTTTTATTTGAGTGTAGTTTATTTACAATGTTGTGTTAGTTTCAGGTGTACAGCCAAGTGAATCAGTTATACATATACATATATTCACACTTTTTTAGATTATTTCCCCACATAGGTTATTACAGAGTATTGAGTAGAGCTCCCTGTGCTATACAGTAGGTCCTTATTAGTTATCTATTTTATATATAGCTGTGTGTATATGTCAATCCCAATCTCCCACTTTATCCCTCCCAACCGAGTCCCTTCTGATGGTAATTCGCATTTCTGTGCTTGAGGGTTTTCTCCAAAGTAGGCCAGAAATCAGAAAAACTTATACCGGTGAAAAGCCTACAACCAATAACTGAGAGGAGTGAGGGTATAATTATCCTGTATTGATGGCCCTGCTTGTGCTATAACTCTGATGGGTAAGTTCTCTAATGATTTCCCCACAGGATTAAGCTCCAGTCATACAGTGCTAGTTGCCTTTACAATGCACCATGTATTATTGGCTTCTTTCCCTTGCTTACCTCACTTCATTACTCTGCTACCAAAATCTCCTTCATATACCAAATAAATCACTAGGACCAGTATCCTACTATCGTGACCTGCTCCTGAAGTATCCAAACTAAACCACCCAATTCCCCCAAATACTGATCCAACTTTGGAAAGATGCATGCACTTGGTGCTAAGTTAGCACCTAGAAGAAGCATTTGGTAGATTCTAATGTGCCAAATGACAAATGAGCTCAGTCTTGAAAGAGGCCCTCAGTTTATTTCCCAAGCTTTCCTCTTACGCATAATCTCCTTCTTTCAAACACTCGAAATATTTTCCAAATGGAATCTTCGCTCTCATTTCCTTCTGCACAAATCCTGATTCACTTTATTCATCCTCAATATTCATTTAATGGTTTCCTTTGTTTTACCAGGGAGAAAAACAACCCACAGCCCATTCCTATTTAATCTCCAGTGTCAGATACCAGATTCATCTACAAACTGCAGAGACCTTTTCAAAGAACTTCTGTTATTGAATATGTTCATTCAATAATTAACATTTCTACACAATTAAAAAAATATGTTTTAGGTTTGTATGGTTAATACATGATCTTGGATTATAAACTTTAATTCTTTATTTGTTGAGTCACAACCTTAATTGGTATAGGTCACTGTACATTTTATAGTATTAATATTACAAAAAATAGTGAAATGAGAATCATAATTAAATAATTATAACCATTATCCATCATGATCAAAGTGTAATAATTACCTTCCTACTCATAGCATTATAGAAAGCAAATCACCTCTCTTGTGGCAATTAATCCTCAAAATATGAGATATTAATGCACATAAACATCTAAAACAATATGCTTATATAGTTTATGACTAGTGCCTTGATGTTAAATAAATTCTGGTCTACCTTTCCTTCAGCAAAATGAAAACACTAACATTCAAATTTTGAAAACATATGTCTTAATAATTAATTCATATTGCCACAGAGTTTGCAATTTGATTTAGAATTTCTTAAAACAATTAGCTTATTAATAAAATTAATATTTTTTCTTATAAAACCTTAACTACATAACTTTTCAGAGACACACTTACTTATTGTGGCCCTTCAGCTATAGAACATAAACATCAAAGGAAGTGTCTATATTACCTACATGCATTTCTAAAAATAATTGCATGTACATATAATATGGGCAAAGTTGATCAGTAAATCAAAACTAATATCTGAGTAATTCAAGGCTACATTATTGATTAACTCATTCCCAATTATGTGGATATTTTATGTCAAAGGGATTTTATGTGCTTGATAATTCTGAACTCCACTTGGTTACTACATGGGAATAAAGAGTTTACAAATTTTTTAAATAAGATTTACAATCAAAAAAGATGGGGAAGTTGCCTATTTTTTTCATATTTTGAAAAAGGTTGGATTTCAAGCTATTATCATGCCATTAAAAGAATGATGTATAGCTAGTTGGATGGAATATTTTCCATTTACTTGGATGAGAGGAAGTAAGAGTATAAATTTCCTATTTAGATAAATATTGTATTCCTGGGATATGGAAGAAATGGGAAGAAGTAAAATAAATCTATAAATTCTAATAGTATGACTCTGGTGATTCTAAAACATGGCCTTCAAATTCTTTGACAGTCCTCACATCAAGAGCTGAGGTCTATGGTCTGTCTCTTTAAATCAGGTGATTTATGGCTGTTAACCAATAGAATAGTGATGTCATATGACTTTGAAGGTCACAAAAGGCCACGAAGTTTCCACTTGTCCCTCTTGAAATGACTGTTCTCTGGGCCTCCTCTTAGGAAGCTCTCTCTATGAACATAGCCATCATACTACAAGAAGCCAAACCACGTGAAGAGACCACATGAAAGCACTCCATTCAAAAGCTTCTGCTGAAGTTCCAGGTGACAGTCAACATCAATCTCCAGCCATGTGAGTGAAGATGCTTCCATATAATTTCAGCCCTCCCCCTCAGTCACCAAGTTATCCTCAGCCATGGAAGTCATCCCAGCTAAGGATGCAGATATCATGGAGTAGATATAAGCCATCTCTGGTGTGATCTTCCTGAATTCCTGACCCACAGAATCGAAGAGCATAATAAAATCATTGTTTTGTGTGATTAAGTTTTGGAGTGGTTTGTTACAGTAAATGATAATAGGAACTAAATTCAATCAATGTTTATAAGAATGAGAATAAAACCAGCCTGATGGTACAGGTGCATAATAATATCAGCTATCTAACACTTTTATATCAATATTTCCTTTAATAATCAAAGGGGAAAAAGGATTGTAGTTTATTTCAATTTCATATGCAGGGAACTTGAAGAAGTAACAGTGTAATTGGTTTCTTAAAAATCCCATGTTTTTTAAATGTCAAAGCAAAGTCTTTCATTCCAAATCAACTGCCACAGTTGTATCTTCAGAATATGCCCCATTGAGATATTAATAGTTGGCAACCTACCAATGATGCTGGACAAAGGATTCTCAATGATGATAGTTATATTACTCTGATTCTACTATCTTTAAGTAAACATGATCTTATACAAGGTAATGTAGTTTGTATACTTTTTGTATGTATGTATATCCCCAATTTTAATGTTTGCATGGGCATGGCTGAACAATATTCCATTGCATTATACCACATCTTTAGCCATTCATCCATTGATGGGCACTTAGTTTCTTCTCATACCTTGGCTATTGTGAATAATGCTGCAATAAACATTTGACTGCAGATATGACTTCCAAGCCCTATTCCAGTTGCCGTTGGATATAGACCCAGAAGTGGGATTGATGGATTATATAGTAGTTCTATTTTTATTTTTTTAAGGAACCTTCATACTGTTTTCCATAGTGGCTGCACCAATTTAAATTCCCACCAACAGTGCTTGTTATGTTTTCCTTTCTTCACATCCTTGCCAACACTTGTTATCTCTTTTCTTTTTAATGATAGTCATTCTGACAGGTGTGAGGTTCTCATGGTTTTGACTCACATTTCCCTGATAATTAGTGATATCAAACACTTTTCATTTACCTGCTTGTCATTTGTATATCTTGTCTGGAAAAATGTCTATTCTGCTCCTCTGCCCATTTTTAAACTAGGTTATTTGGAATTTTTGCTACTGAGTTGTATGAGTTCTTTATATATATTAGATATTAACTCCTTATTGGAGATGTGGTTTGTGAATATTTTCTCTCATCCCATAGGCTGCCTTTTCATTTTGTTGATAGCTTCCTTTACTGTGAAGAAGCATTTTAGTTTAATGTAGTTCCACTTCTTTATTTTTGTTTTTGTTGCTTGTGCCTTTGGTGTTAAATCTGAAAAATTATTCATTGCTAAGACTGATGTCAAGGAGCTTATCCTTATGTTTTCTTCTGGGACTTTTATGGTTTCAGGTTTTACCTTGAAGTCTTTGATCCATTTTGACTTGACATTTGTGTATGGGGTAAGATAGGGGTCCAGTTTCATTCTTTTGTATGTGTCTGTCCAGTTTTCCCAGCACCATTTATTGAAGAGAACATTCTTTACCCATTGTATATTTTTGGCTCCTTTGTCATAAATTAATTGACCATATATGCATGGATTAATTTCTGAGGTCTCTCTTCTGTCTCATTCATCTTTTTGTCTTTTTTTTTTAATGCCAATACCATATTGTTTTGATTACTAAAGCTTTGTAATATAGTTTGAAATCAGGAAGTGTGATGTACTCAGTTTGTTATTCTTTCTCATGATTGCTTGGAAGAACTAATATTTTTAAAACATCCATGCTACGCAAAGCAACTTGCAGATTCAATGTGATCCCTATCAAAATCCCAAGGGCACTTTTCACAGAAATAGAAAAAAAGATTCTAAAATTTGTATGGAACAATAAAAGTCCCAAGGAGGCAAAATGTTATATTATTTAAAATCTCTCTTTTCAATAAAAAATGTATTTTTGTTTGTAACTCTTTTTCTCCTCATTTAAAAGATAACTGCAGAATACAATAATTGTAAAACTGTGTTAATGGAATTATGATGCATAAGGAAAGTAATTTATATGGCAATAATAGTACAAAAAAGGAGAAGAAAGCAGAGCTATATTGGAATTTTTGTATATTATTAAAATTAATTTGATATTGATTGTATTAAATGTTAATTGTAATCCCCAGGGAAACAATTAAGAAAATGTATCAAATATATAGTAAAAAACAAAAATAATTAAAATAGTATGCTAGGAAACCTCTTTTTAATTTAAAGTAAGAAACCAAAGGCCAAGTAAAGGAACAAAAATAAAGAAAAAAATGAATAGCATAATGGCAGACATAAATTCTACTGGATCAGTAATTACATTAAAAAGTAAATGGAGTAAATACTTTGTGTCATTCAAGGTCCTCCAGAGAAACAGAATCAATATTAATTAAGCCGTATATTTTAAGGAACTGGCTCCCAAGATTGTAGACGTTGGCAAGTCCAAAATTTGTAGAGCAGCTAGCAGGCAGGAAACTCAGGCAAGAGCTGATGCTGCAGTCTTAAGGTCCAGAATTTCTTCTTCTTCAGGAAACTTCTGTTTTTGCACTTAAGGGTTTCAACATATTGAATGAGCCTCATCTATATTATTGAGGCTAATCTCCATTATTTAAATCAATTGATAGTAGCTGTTAACTGTATCTACAAAATAACTTCACAGCACCTAGATTGGTGCTTGACTAAATACCTGAGTCCTATGGCCTAGCCAAGTTGATACATAAAGTTAACCATCACAGTCTTACTCTTGTTAACTTGGCACCCATACACATCTCCTTAAATCATAAATAATCTCCAAATAAAGACAATATTTTCATTTAACATGACACAACTATCCTGTGTACAACTAAAAAAGCATTACCCCCACATAAAGTTTCTAATCCAGTAAGGATGAAGTGCTGACATTTCATTATAGAAGCAGTCCAATGTAATTAACCTGTTATGAGGTAGCTGACTGGGTGACCAGGAAATGGTGCCATATTGGAGACTCAGTGGAGGCCTCTATGGGCAGATTGGGCAATCCCAGGGGCTGTAGCCAGGTCAGCATTGGTGAGTGGTTCACTGATTCATGTTGCTAAGCTCATATATCACCTCCATTTATGTCACCATGGGCACTTTTTTCTGAGTCTATTGGGACAATGACAGAAATGTCTAGGGAAAAAGGCTGACTGGTTTGCACAAAATAGGACATCCTCTCCACTTGATTATTAAAATATGTTTCTGCTGAGGTAACACTTTTCTGAATATTCACATGGGACACAAACATCTTCATATTTTTTGCCCATTCAGAGAGGTCTATCTACGTACATCTTCCCCAGACTTCCATATCACCAATTTTCTAATCATATTCCTTCCAAGTCCCTGACCATTGAGAAAAATCATAGATCATAGCCTATAAATCAATATACACTCATGCATCTGGCCACTTCTTTCAAGCAAAATGAACTACTAGTTACATTGCTCAAGACTCTACCAACTGGGAGGAATTCCCTCCACCACTCTCCTTCAGGGATGTTCCAGAAAGGGACTGTAGTGCTACAGTTGTCCATTTATGGGTGGTGCTTATGTGTCATAAAGAACCATCTGCAAGATCTGTAATCCAGGGCAAAAGTTTCTCTTCCTTAGTAACCTGATCATAGGGAACTCCCATAGGTACAGGCTGGAATAGAGAAAATAATGTAGCAGTAGTGAGGACCATGGACATTTGGGCCACTTCTGTATGTAGCTTATTTGTGCCTTCAGGGCCTGCTTGAGTTTGATCTTGCATATACCACTTCCATTTGATGAAGTATTGCTTCTCAACACACCCAAATGTATGATTTGATGGGTCATACGACACCCAGTTCATAATAGGTGTCCCAGATTGCATGGTAATTTGGTGGCCCATGGTTGAGGATGCAGTCTCTACTAAGGCCCAATAGCAAGGCAAAAGGTGTTTCTTAAAGAGACTAGTTATTCACAGAGGATGCCAGGGCTTGGCTCAAAATTCTTAAGAGTTTGTGTTGTAATTTATCTATAGGGGACTGCCAAAGGTCACAAACAATCTGCATCTGACGCCAACACTTCAAACATCATTGGATCTACTGGATCGTTATAGACCAACTGACAGAGCACCTGACATGGCGGCCTAGATCTGTTTCAGAGAATTTTCCTGCTGACCTGACTCAAAACCAGCATCTTTTCAGTTCACTAGGTAAATGGGCCAGAGTAACATATTCAAATAAAGAATATTCTACCTCTAAAATCCAAATTGGCTAACTAGGCATTGTGCTTCTCTTTTGGTATCAGGAGAGGCCAGGTGCAGCCATGTATCCTCTAATGTCTTTTAATATCCTTAAATATCTCAACTTGTCTCACACCACTGGACCCTATGACACAAATGTCTTACCAATAAATTAGAGTAGTTGCTCCTTGTTGCTCACTAGGTCCAATCAGCATAATGTTATCAATGTAATGCACCAGTGCAATATCTTATTAAAGGAAAAGGCATTCAAGATCCCTGCAAAATTATGACATAGGGTTGCAGCATTGATATAGCCCTGAGGTAGGACCATTAAGGTAAATTTCTGTCCTTGCCAGCTGAAAGTGTACTGCTTATGATAGTCTTTACTAATAGATATCAAGAAAAAATCACTTTCTAGATCACTAGCTACCCATGAGGTAGCAGGAGATGTGTTAATTTGTTCAAGCAGTAAAATTACATCAGGAACAGGAGCTGCAACTAGAGTCACCATCTGGTTAAGTTTATGTTAATCCATCATCTTTCTTCAAGATCTATCTGCTTTCAGCACAGGTCAAATAGGTGAGTTGAATGGGGATGTGGTGGCAATCACCACCCCTGTATCCTTGATGGTGACACTAATCTCTGCAGTCCTTCCAGGAATGTGATATTTTATTTGATTTTTTATTTTCTTAGTTAGAGACAGTTCTAGTGGCTTCCACTTTCCCTTTCCCACTATAATGGCCCTCAATCCACAAGTCAAGGAACAAATGTTTGCATTTTGCCAGTTGCTGAGTGTACCTATTTCAATTCATGCATTCTGGAACTGGGAATATAACAACAGGATGGCTTTGGGTAGTCACTTGGACCTACTGTGAGTTGGACTTGAACTTATAGCTCATAAGCCCCAACTCTGATTGATAGACTACAATGATGTTTTGGGTCTCTTCAAACAGGGGTAAACGGGCAGCTTCTACCAGCAAAAAAGATTGAATAGAAATTAGGAGTTCAATATTTCCTGCTAATCAGAATCTGCCCATATGACCCCATTCCAATTTTCAATATCTCATTTCTTAGAAATCAATTACCTCATTCAATAGCATACATGCTGTAAGATGGGAATTCAACTTGCATTGTAATTCAGACATTCATGGAATAACCGCCTGAGTTTGTTTTTCAGAAATCTCAGCTCCATGGCTATGAGAAATGAAGGTTTCTTTCAGGTTAGACATAGAAATTTTCAGGCCATTTTTGTGGAGCTAGAGCTGGTAATTTGAAGCCCTGAGTTCATCCTTTTTTTTTTTTTTCCACTTACTTTTTCTGGCACCACTAGGATCAGCCAGTCAACCTCATTTTACTAGCTAATTTGACAAAAATGTTCTAAGTTATCAAATACAGGGTTACCCAGAAACTTACCTTTTATAAGTATTTGATTAGGAGTATCCAATGGTGAGATTTTCATACTTGTGCCACATTCTCCACGATATATCAATGCCCTCTTTTACCATTGGAAATAGACTGATTAGTTTCTTTAAATATAATTATATTAGAGAACCAATTCCAGAAACCCCAGAACCAATTCAGAAAACATCCTTATGATTCTGTTCCTCTAGAATTACTCTCAGTACAAAGGTCTGTATTACACTATAATCCAAAAGAAGAGATTGGATAAAGCAACAAATAAACATACATAAAACCATAATGCTACTATATATTTTATGATGAAACACATGCTTTAGATTCAAAGACACAAATAAGTTAAATATGAAAGATGTATCATGTAAACAGCAAGAAAAATGAGCTGTAGTTGATCCACAGATATCAGACAAAATAGACTTTGAGAAAAAATTTGTTACTTAGACAAAGACAATCAGTGGCTTTAATAACGATTAAAGGGTAAATCTATAATGAAGACACAACAGTGAAAAATATACATTCGCCAAACAACAGAGTCCCATAATATGAGAAACAAAGTGGCAGAATTGAGGAGATAAATAAAAAATTAAACATTAATAATTGTAATACCACACTTTCAATAATAAAAACAACAAAACAGCAGATTAACAAAGAAGGGGGAGACATGAACAATGTTATAATCATATAGATTATATTAAGACAAAAAAGACTCAATAAAATTGGAAGGATTAAAATTATACCAAGTATGTTCTCTGAAGATAGTATAATTTATTTAGATATCAATAAAGGAAGGAGATTTAGGAAATCCAAAAATATATGGAAATTATACAACATACTTATAAAGAACCAAGAAGTAAAAGAAGAAATCAAAATGACAGTTAGAAAATTATTTGAGATTAATAAAAACAAAACCAAAACATACCAAAACTCATGAATGAAGTGAAAGTAGTGTTCAGAATGAAATTGATAGCTTTACATGCCTATGTTAAAAAAGATCTTATATCAATATCCTAAACTTCTCCATTAAGAGCTAGATAAAAGAGTAAATTAAACCAAGTAGAAGAAAGAGAATAACAAATATTAGAGAAAAAATATCTAACGAAGAGAATAGAAAGCAATTGAAAAATTAAATAAAACCAAAATTTGATTCATTGGAAAAATGAACAAAATTGGCAAAACTTTAGCTAGACCAACTAAACACAAAAGAGAGGACTCAAATTTCTCAAATCAGAAACTTGAGATGATATCACTACCAACCTTATTGGAATAAAATCATTGTCATCATCACCATCATCTTTTACATATTCTTCCAGAAAGTAGAGATAGGGAGGACATTTCCCAAATAATTATAGGGAGTATGTATTCTCCGATGCCCAAACAAAGATATCACAAGAAAAGAAAATTATGTATAAATATCTCTTATGAATATAGATGTGAAAATTCCCAACTAAATATAGAAAATCAAATCCAATAACATGTAAAAGGAAAAATATGTTGTGACCAATCCAATCCAATAACATGTAAAAGGAATAATAATAAGTGGGAGTTATCCCTAGAAGGGAAGATTGAAATATCAATCAATGCATTACACTATATCAATAGAATAAAAGACAAAAACATGTGATCATCTAAATAGATATAAAAAAGGCATTTGACAAAATTCAATACCCTTTTATGATAAAAATACGCACCAAACTGGAAATAGATGGGAACTTTCACAACCTAATAAAGAGCTTCTACATAAAAACCAACAGCCATCATCACACTTAGTGATGGAAGACTGAATGAATACTTTTTCCCTCATGTAAGGAACAAGACAAAGATGTCTTTGTACTATAGTTTCTAGACAGGATGATTAGGCATTAAAAAGAAATAAAACTCATGAGAATTGGAAAAAAATGAAACTATCTCTGTATGTACATGATATAACCCTTTATACAGAAAATCCTAAGGAATCCATACACACACACACAAAAAACTATTAGACTGATAAACATGCAACGAACTTGCAGGATAAAAGATCAGTATATACACTTAAATATATTGCTATACAATATTAATGAGTAGTCTTTTCCTGAGGTCTGGAGGAGGGGTGTGCAAACTACAGGCCCTGTGGACTAAATCTAATCAGTTCCTTGTATTTGTGAATAAAGTTTTATTGGAACAGAGTCATGCCCTTTAATTTATCAATACATATCGTCTATGGCTTTTTTTCCTGCCACAGTAACAGAGTTGAGTAACTGTGACAGAGATTTTATGGTCTTCAAAGCCTAAAAACTATGACTATATAAACTTTTACAGTAATTGCTTGCTAACCCTTGCTGGTTCTAGATTCCAGTCTATTTTTCCCTCAACAGATGACTGATTTGAAACGGTCAGCTCTCGTTACTTGTCATGTGACATTAGGTTATTGTACAAAAATATTAAATTCTCATCCAAGTTTGGGACTTAATGACTTTTTTTTAAAGCAAATCTAAGTTATTACTGCAACAGTTTTCATAAAGCACTTATTAATTCCATTTTAATTCATTGAATGGCTTGTATATGGCATCAAATATATCATTATTATTGATGTTAAAGAATTTACATTTCAATGGAAGAGACAGAAGAGTAAAACAGTAATATGTGTCATAGTAAATATATTCATAAGGAGGGTATGGGATTTCAGGGGAAGAATATATAAATTGATTCCAGAGCATGGGTCAGGAGTAAAGGAGACCTCTTAGGATATAAGAATGAATTAAAACTTGAAAGAAGAATAGAAATTATAACAATATAAATGTTTATGCCAGATTGCAAGTGAGGCTGTACTGAAGGCAGAGAATGATTGTGATAGAGAGACAAATTAGGAGACTATAGCCAAAGTTCAACTTCTAAGGGATAATGGAGATAATGGGAGTGTTGGGTTAGGTGAAACAAAATATAAAGAGATAAGATGGATAAGACCTGGTGATGATTATAAATTGGACAAGGAGTGGGGAGGAGATCATGATAACTCAAGTTCTGGTTTTGACAGTCTGGTAAGTGGATGACGATTAGGTTCACATAGATTGCATAGATGTGAAGTGAAAAACAATCTTGCAGGAACTGGGGAGAGGTTGGTAAAAGGGTGCAAACTTGCAGTTAGAAGACAAATTTTCGAATGTTAGTGCACAGAATTGTGATTATAATTAACAATATTGTATTTTTTAAAAAAGACAAAAACGAGTTTGTAGAAAAAGAGCTCAGTTTCTCACCCTTATTACAGGAATGCAGAAAAACTTGAGTACACTTCTAAGTGGAATTGATGTTTTATACTTTGATTCACTCATTTGTTCAAAACATACAATGTACCATACACTACCAGATCTTGGAGCAGATAAATAGAATGGAAACAGGAAGACTGTTTTGGCAAAGAGAAACCAAGCAAGTAATTACAATAAATTGTGATAAATCTTTCATTGTTATGTAAAAAAACAACAACACTGTCCTTATTGGTAACATCCAGAGTGCATAGTGTCCTCCTCCTACTCAGAACTTTTATTTGTCAAGTTTTGCAGAATCTTTGATTCCCAGACAGAGCAGAAAACCATCAATTTCTTGTCACTTAACAAGAGGAGAATTCAAAGTGTCTGCCGGTAAGAACAATAGTTATTGTTTTAACAGAGAAGTTTCCATAGATTCCAAGCCCACCCAAAACTATGCCTGGAAACCAAGATCTCTGGAGAAATCACAGAAAAGTTGTTTATCTTAAGATGCTTTGAGGCATAAACCAAATATGTTCATTCTCAAACTGCCAGTAAGACGGCGCTGAAAACCTTGATTTCAAAATTTAGTGAACACTTTAACAAGAACTCATGGATTCTTTGTGCTTGCTTGTAGTAACCATTATTGTTGGATGCACTATTTCTATAAATACTCTCTCATGTTACAACTTCAATATCTATCAAGGGCTGTAAATAACGACTTTAAGTGGGCAATGACAATGGCCTCTCCAGTTTACTGAGGATAAAACATGAAGTATCATTTACTGCACTAAAATATATATGGGCTTATAGACAAAGGCCAACGGGTGTGTTAGAAGGAAACAGGTGTTATAGAACTTTCATTCTCTACCTTTTAATTGCAGACTATTTAAAAGACTTCTGTGAACTGAAATTGGTAAGATATCTGATACAAATGGGTCTCAAGAGCGATCTTGAGCTATCATTTCCAAAGAATGACAAGCTTTTACAATTGTTTTTTTCTCTTTTAATAGATCTTTATTGGAGTATAACTACTTCACAATACTGTGTTAGCCTCTGTCGCATAACAAAATGAATCAGCCGCATGCACACATACATCCCCATATCCCCTCCCTCTTGAGCTTCCCTCCCACCCTCCCTATCCCACCCCTCTAGGTGGTCGCAAAGAACCGAGCTGATCTCCCTGTGCTATGCGGCTGCTTCCCATTAGCTATTTCACATTTGGTAGTGTATATATGTCGATGCTACTCTCATTTTGCCCCAGCTTCTCCCTCCCCACCGTGTCCTCAAATCTATTCTTTATGTCTACATCTTTATTCCTGCCCTGCCACTAGGTTCATCGGTACCATTTTTTTTTTTTTAGTTTCCATATATATGCGTTAGCATACCAAGATCTTTTTTGACCCACCTCCTAGAGTAACGAAAATAAAAACAAAAATAAACAAATGGGACCTAATTAAACTTTAAAGCTTTTGCACAACAAAGGAAACCATAAACAAGATGAAAAGACAATTCACAGAATGGGAGAAAATATTTGCAAATGAAACAACAGACAAAGGATTAATCTCCCAAAATATACAAACAGCTCATGGAGCTCAATATCATAAAAACAAACAATCCAATTAAAAAATGGGCAGAAGACCTAAATAGACATTTCATCAAAGAAGACATACAGATAACCAAGAGGCACATGAAAAGATGCTCAACATCATTAATTATTAGAGAAATGAAAATCAAAGCTACAATGAGGTATCACCTCACACCGGTCAGAATGGCTATTATCAACAAATCTAGAAACAATAAGTGCTGGAAAGGTTGTGGTGAAACGGGAACCCTCTTGCACTGTTGGTGGGAATGTGAATTGATACAGCCACTATGGAGAACAGTATGGAGGTTCCTTAAAAAACTAAAAATAGACCTACCATATGACCCAGCAATCCCACTACCGGGCATATACCCTGAGAAAACCATAAATCAAAAAGAGACACGTACCACAATGTTCATTGCAACATTATTTACAATAGCCAGGACAAGGAAGCAACCTAAGTGTCCATCAACAGATGAATGGATAAAGAAGATGTGGCACATATATATAATGGAATATTACTCAGTCATAAAAATAAATGAAATTGAGTTATTTGTAGTGAGGTGGATGGACTTAGAGTCTGTCATACAGAGTGAAGTAAGTCAGAAAGAGAAATACAATTGCTTTTGATGAAGACAATACCCTCCCCTTAATATGAATATTTTTTTGAAAAAGTGTTTTCTATACCATTTTCACATTTCTCTGAAATAGGGAAGGGGGGACAGCAGCCGGCTGATGATTAAAATTTTAGACTGACGCCTCCTCTGGCAGTTAGTTATAGACTTCCTATCAAGACTTTGATGTTGGGATAGAAAGAAATTAGAAAACCAGTAAACCTAAGGTTAGCCCAAGACAACATGAATTGCAGGCTGTCTTAGTTAATGTGCACATCCTCATACACCTTGGAAGTCTAGTTAATAACCCTGGGTCAGGAAGAGAACTATCCTTGGCTCTATAGAGACCATTTATGTTCATTCCAACTTAATAATGTTGGAATAATTATCAGACGAAAATCTGCTACAGTGAATGGCCTCAAGAACTGTGTGGAAGACATAGGTATACTCTAGAGGGTGCCAACTGAGAAAGCAAAATTACATTTGTAACATAAATCTTAAATATAATGAAAAAAACTATCAAAGAAATACTAAACACAGAACACATCTTGACATGAGCACACTGTCATGCAGCATGTATAATAAGATTATGTTCATATATAACATGTTAAGCTGTTTCCACAGTTACCAGCATAATTCAAATGAAAAATGTATAATACCTCATTAGCCATAGTCAAAAGAAATTCAGAATCCCTAAGAGACTCTACGATATTATTATACATTTTTATTAAAAGTCTTGCTTTAAATTTCAGAATGTATGGGTTTCTAAAATATAGAGAACATATCTTTAATAAAAACGTTGGATATAATTAATGTCTTGTTGACTTAAAGGGGATATACCTTGGGATTATGGGGTGAATTGGTAGAAAGAGGGAAAGTTTCTCCATAACCCGAACGCCATGCCATCTGACTATGTACCTATTTAAAACTACCTGTAGGGCAGCCCAGCCTAGTTAAGCTCCAAAAAATTTAGGTAGTGAGGTCTGGGAAAACAGATCATATCATGACTTTATTACATAATTTTGTCTTTTTAAAGAAGCTACTTGGTAGAATAGCATTCCCATGGACAGAAGTCCTTTTTCTTTCCTTGGTGAGCAGTAGAAGAGGGAGAGGCTAACTGGAGAAATGTGGATCCCATCACCACTTGTAAGGAGAATGGAAATCTTGAGGCTTCTTATTTTTAGGAAATGTTTGCAGAGCTGATCATATCAGCAAAGTCCTTTAATTTCCTGGCACTATGCAAATATAATATCCTTTATTTAATTAGAGTCTTCTATAGAAAGCACAGAGCCAAGTTAAAAATAGGAGAAAATAGAAGTTAGGAGAGAGTCTTAACATTCCCACTGCAATGTAAATAATGCTAATAATGTTACTAATAACAACACCAGGTTATTTTGTAGATTTTCTCTATACCTCTACGTTTGATGACTATTGTTAATGAATAGAATAAATATGACTATAATTCATATATATGTGATAAATAAGAGTTCCACCTCTGTATTAATATATTGCTGCTCTCTATATGTTATATGAAACATTGTTATTGAAGTAATTATTAATCATTTCTTCAATCAAAAATTTTAAGGCCTTACTATAATTCATGGCATATTCATGTGGCATTGACTTAAAGTCATTATTTAAATGCTTTCAGTTAAACACAAAAACCTGTATGCAAAAGTTAATATCAGCTTTATTTATAATTGTGCACACCTGAAAACAAGCCAAATATCAATCAACTGCTGCATGGATAAACAAACTGTGGTGTAACCATGCAATGGAAAACTACTCAGTAATAAAAATGAATAAGCTACTGAAACATGAAACAGTATGGACGAATGTTAAAAAGTTTTTGCTAAATGAAACATACCAGACATAATAGGCTACATATTGCATGATCCCATTTATTTGACATTCTGGAAAATGTAAAACTATGGGTACAAAAATCTATCAATACGTACTAGATACCAGGAGTTAGAGGTGGAGATTGACTACAAAGGGGAACAGAGAAAATTGGGGGTTCTGTTACAGAACTACATAAATTTGTCAAAATTCATAGAACTATACATCTAAAAATGACTAAATGTTATTATATATAAAATATATCTAAGTAAAACTGGATTTACAAAAAGTGGTCTTTTAGAAGTTAAGGCACATATCTGTTTTACTTGCTTTAAATATGCAACAAACAGGTTGAAGTTTCATGAATGCACTTGGCAATGATAATGATAATGACGTTAATGATGCTGATGCTGATATTAATGATGATTAACATCCTTAAAGGCACATTGGGAATAAAGAGGGGGAGGGGAGTCTCAATGACAAGTAGACCAAAGTTTATTTTTTCTTACCTGAATACATTGTCTTATAATTTCAGGGGCTTTGATTTAGCTAAAATTCAGCAGTGATATAGGCTTGAGTATAATACATCTTTCCTTTGTATAGTTTCACAGAATTTACATTGGGACACTGGAGGAGGATAGATATGAATGGTTCCTTTCTCATTGACTGCTCTGATGCTTTGACACTTTTACCATGCCCACTTTCATTTTTGCTTCTAGCAATATCTACTTTCAACTGGTTCAAAATAAGTAGTGGGAAATCAAAATGTCTTAATCAGCTATAAAGAAAAATAGATGAAGAAATTGATCAGTGTATAGTCATGGGTTTGAAAAAAGCATCCCAGATTTTTTTTTTTTAACATTCAATTTTTTGTATACTTGGGCATTTAGATGTTCTTCTGGGAATTTTACAGGAGCATTCCTCCCTCAAATAGTTTGTCGTCCTCCTGTCTCAAATTGTGATGAGCTGGCATTTTAAAAAAATTAGTGGTAATATTTACAACATAAATATTATTTATAAACATCTAATCCTTTTTTTTTTTTTTAAACATCTTTATTGAAGTATAATTGCTTTACAATGGTGTGCTAGCTTCTGCTTTACAACAAAGTGAATCAGTTACACATATACATATGTTGCCATATCTCTTCCCTCTTGCATCTCCCTCCCTCCCACCCTCCCTATCCCACCCCTCTAGGTGGTCACAAAGCACCGAGCTGATCTCCCTGTGCTATGCGGCTGCTTCCCACTAGTTATCTATTTTACATTTGGTATTGTATATATGTCCATGACACTCTCTCACCCTGTCACATCTCACCCCTCCCCCTCCCCATATCCTCAAGTCCATTCTCTAGTAGGTATCATCTCACACCAGTCAGAATGGCCATCATCAAAAAATCTAGAAACAATAAATGCTGGAGAGGGTGTGGAGAAAAGGGAACACTCTTGCACTGTTGGTGGGAATGTAAATTGATACAGCCACTATGGAGAACAGTATGGAGGTTCCTTAAAAAACTAAAAATAGAACTACCATATGACCCAGCAATCCCACTACTGGGCATATACCCTGAGAAAACCATAATTGAGAAAGAGTCATGTACCAAAATATTCATTGCAGCTCTGTTTACAATAGCCAGGACATGGAAGCAACCTAGGTGTCCATCATCGGATGAATGGATAAAGAAGATGTGGCACATATATACAATGGAATATTACTCAGCCATAAAAAGAAATGAAATGGAGGTGTTTGTAATGAGGTGGATGGAGTTAGAGTCTGTCATACAGAGTGAAGTAAGTCAGAAAGAGAAAAACAAATACAGTATGCTAACACATATATATGGAATCTAAGGGAAAAAAAAAAAAAAAAAAGAGGTCATAATCCTTTTTTAAATGTGGTTTCAGAGCTAGATGTTTGTAAATGTTATTGTATTTACAGCATTTCTTTTTCCATTTGAAAGCTCCACTATTTTATTTATTAGGCTCATTAGATTATATTTACATACACTTTGGACTTCTAGCATTTAAATGCTGTAATACTATCTCTGTTTATGTGATGGCAAAGTAATTACATTTAAATAATTATCTGTGGTACCCTGACCATAAAATACACTTAATATTATTGTTTATCAAATTGAAATTATAAAAATGTAAAGTTCAGAGAAAGAGGATGAAGTCTCACAAAATAGAACAAGAGAGCAGATAGTTTTTGAAGGAAGTTACATCATCAGGAGAAAGCATTTAGATCTGAGAAGGGAGTAGGACAGTTAAATCTATGGACTAAGGAAGATGGTTCTTTCCCACTCTAGAATGAAAATTGTCTAAGATAGATATCTTAAAACCATATCTTAAAAATGCAAAAAAATAAACAAGGATTTACTGTACAGCACAGGAAACTATATTCAATATCTCGTAACAAACTATAATGGAAAAGAATCAAAAAAAGAATATAGATATATACATATGTATATGAATAACCAAATTACTTTGCTGTACACCTGAAACTAACACAGTATGGTAAGTCAACTATACTTCAGTTTTAAAAATGCAAAAAACAAGGCCTAGAGGAGTCAAGAAGTATGTCAAAGGTCTCAGAATGTACAGGTTTTTCACTAAAGAAGGGTGCCTTTTACATCTATTCATGAATAATATGCCTTCAAATGTTGTTCTCAATGAATTGACTAGAAACAATACAAAAGAAACTAAAACATCAAGAAGACAGATCTGCATCCAAATGCACAAACACTTACCTTCCCACTTTTACAAGCATGAACAGAACACCTGCTATGTGCAAGATGCCCCATTCACCCTGTATTCTTAATTAGGTTAAAATCAATACCTTTTATAGCACAATACCATTTAAAATAAAATTTCTGGTGTTCACCAGAGATCCATTGAATAAGAAGGTCCCAGAGACTGAGTCAGTATATTTGAACATTTTACCAATCTCTCTACCAGTTCACCAAAATATAAAAATAAACACATAGACACTCACACACTTGACAATAGTTAACAAGCTGATGGTTGATCATCACTGACTTACACAGATTTATAGGTAAATACTAGTTTTGAAAAATTTGAGATATATGTGGTAAAAATGATTTTAAAAAAGTGCTCTAAGCAAGTGCTTCAGGCCATTTACCACGTACTTTTCACTAACTGACTAGTAATATGATTTATAGGTCACCTTCCTTTAGCCTTTCATTCCTTTTATTTAGCCACAATAGGCTCAGTCTTTTAAACCTTGCTTTTTTGATCTACACATCTGCTTATTTGATAGTAAGGTCAGACCACCTACTTTTCATAAAAGCCATCAAAAACCTTAGCAAATTGACTTAAGACAGATAAAAATCAGTGATCTGGGGATAAAAAACATTATTCTTTTATATAAAATACCAAAGTCGTAAGCCTTCAGCCTTTTTCCCTTCTGTTATTTAAAAGGACATGCTGATACATTCCAGCTGAAAACTTTTAAAAACTCTTCCTTTTAGTCTTATGCTCTGAGAACGATCTGCAAATTCCATACCACATTTATGTTGGCCTTGAAAATGCCAAAATATTTCTTAGAGACACAATCATTTGGCACTGAAGTTCTGCAGATAATTCCTTGGAAGAAACTTAAACAAGATATTTATCTGAACACATTTAAAATTACCTTTTTAGGAATTTTGTTCCACTCGGGGGGCAGAGTTCCACTTTGAGGGTTTTTTCTCTTTTTTAATGATGTGAGAATTTGAAAAAAGGAAAATAAATAGAAATTGATAGAATCTAAACTCTCATTCTAGAACATATATCTGTACAGATAACCAAGTACTAGAGAATGATACTATGTGGCCTGTTATCCCAAACAAAAAGCACTAAATCATTTAACTCATATGAGCCTTATATCAGGCAGATAGGCCATATAATTCTGATATTATAACAAATATAACAAATAACATAAAATTTCAGTGGCTTAAAAATAACAGGCATTAATTTTTCATACACACTAGCTGTCCAATGAAGGTCTGCAAGCAAGCTCTGCCTTCATAGTCACTCAAGGATCCAGAGTGATGGGGCTCCCAGACTGATGACTGGAGCACAAAGTGGGGAATGTATACTGTGCAATGGCTCTTAAAACTCCTAGAAACATAGGACACACATCTCTTCTGCTCACATTTAATTGGCCAAAGTACACTGCATGGTCATATCTAACTCTAAAGGGAGTGAAGAAGGGCCATCCTGCCATATGCTTGAAGAAGGTGAACAGGAAATATGTACTGAGCCATAAGACCATCACAGGCCCAGGACTATACCTTTCAAGAATTTGGAGAATGGCATCACATGATTACAGGATCTGATCATGGCACAGAGACCTGTTAAGTGACACAGCCACCTAGGGAAGTGCTGAATCACTGGAGAGAAGCACATGCAACTACCTAAGTCATCTGTGAAAGGGAGGCTAGGCAGAGAGATGACCCTACATGCAAAGCCGATAGATTAAGTATGAAGGGGCAGTTGGAGAAAGCTTCAAGACCGAGAATGAAAGGTGGGATTTGGAGCATTTTCTCTGCAAATTCATGGTCAAATACAGAGAATGTTTAGGGTGTTTTGGAGGATGAATAAATATATAAGGCCTCAGTACATTGAAACAAAGCAGACAATGACTAAATATGAATTCTCTATCCTTCTATCTTTTCTATGTAAGAATTCTTACTGATAAAAATACATATGGGGTCTTCCCTGGTGGCGCAGTGGTTAAGAATCCGCCTGTCAATGCAGGGGACACGGGTTCCAGCCCTGGTCCGGGAAGATCCCACATGCCACGGAGCAACTAAGCCCGTGCGCCACAACTACTGAGCCCGCGAGCCACAACTACTGAAGCCCGTGCGCCACAGCTACTGAAGCCCGCACACCTAGAGCCTGTGCTTGGCAACAAGAGAGGCCACCGCAGTGAGAAGCCCGCGCACAGCAACAAAGAGTAACCCCTGCTCGCCACAACTAGAGAAAGCCCGTGCGCAGCAGCAAGGACCCAACGCAGCCAAAAATGAAAAAAAAAAAAAAAAATATGGCCAAATATGAGCAAGTCACAATTAGAAATGAGCCTCAAAAAAAGTGGGTGTGAGAAGATTTTTATTTTCTTCCTTTTGTAGTGGAGCAGGACCCTATGAGGCCTCCCCGACAGGCCTTCCCCCATATCCTCTGCTTTAGCTCCTCTCTGCAGTACCTAGATAACAGTATTTGATACACATTTCCTGAGTTGTTTTATAGATGTGAAAACCCGCCACCAAATGGAAGATGTTAACTACTTGATGACCATAAGCACATAGCCCCAGCCCTCCTGGAGCCTAAGGACTGATAAAGTTAACCCCTGTGACACCGCCCTGTTCCCTCACCATCAGTCAATCAAAGAAATGTGCAAGAGCTGATCACGTACCCTGTGACACCCCTCCCTCACCTGGCTTTTAAAAGTGCTTTGCCAAAACCCTTCCGGGAGCTTGGGGCTTTTTAGGGCATGAGCCACCCATCTCCTTGCATGGCCCTGCAATAAACCTTTCTCTGCTCCAAACCCCAACATTTCAATTCGGTTCATTTGGCCTCGTTGGGCACATGAACTTGTGCTAACTTGCGCTAACACCTAGTCAGCAGGAAAGTGTATTTGATGCCCTATAATGTCAAAGTTGATACTTAGGCAAATTGAATTAATTTAAATATCACAATTTTCACATTTTAGAGATGTTGGGGGGGGGGAAACATTTTCCTTTCTCTTCTGTATTTAAAAACTAATTATTAAACTACAGACATTTTCTGACTCCACTCCAGGTTAAAGAAGCTGATTGATGGAACTCAAGGATTCTAGAGTACCAGAGGTTAAGCATGAAGGTCAGGAGCCTGTTTCAGACTGGAGGTTCACAGTCTGACTCAGGCTCTACTTACCAGGGCTCAGAGAAAACGAGAGATGCCCTAATGGGTTTACTGGCTCCTACTGAGATCAAAGGCGGTGGGTAACTTGGACCGATTTTCTTCTCTGTCTTTCCCAGTCCTCTTGCTCTTCAGATGATTCATCTGAACTCGTAATCAAGGATTCTTGGGGCCTGAGTGAACTTTGTCGTAGCTCTGAAGGGCAGAAAAAATCCTCTACTTAAAGGGAAAATAGTTATTCTCAAAACGACATTCGATATTCATATTCTATTAGCAACCTTGCCCAGGTTCTACATATTCTGTAATCTAGTAATGTATCTACTTGAAATGTATAAAAGACATCTATGCTGTATCATGCTCTTTCCTCTGAGAAACATTTATAAAACTGCAAAAATGCCTTCCCCCATCGTGTCTAAGAGAATGCTAGAAGTTGCAGGTAGAAGTAAATCATTGTATTATCTAGTCATTCTCTTGGTGAAAAAAAAAAAAAATTCAGCCCCCTTTTTAAAAATCTCAACTCCCTCTAGTACAGCACTGGCTTCATTTGAATGAGATTGGGATTCTGCCACTGTTACTTATTGCTATATTCCAAAGTCTTCCCTTTGCTCAGGGTTTTCTTCTCTGAATTGAAGTCAGCACTTCAAGACCTACAGAAAGTAAATGCATCTGCTCTCCAAGGTTTTCTCACTTTGCAGGCAGAAGTTATATGGGTTATTTAATTCCCATTTCTATGCCTACAAAAATACACTACCATCTTCTACTTGCTCCACAGTGGGAATATATCTGATTTATTTTTTGCTTTTTACAGTAAACAGGAAGGCTTCAAGCCAAGTCTTTCATTCTGGAAACTGCTTATCTTTTATTGGAGGAGAATTCTTTTTGTTAATGCTATTCTAAAACTCCCACTCCTTGAATACTGGCTTAACTGCTGACCAGGTTGAGTAATAATATAAAGTGGTTACTATAGTGGCTAGTGGCTTAATGAAAAAGAATCAGTGGGTTGCATTTCAGATCAGCAAATCAGGTCAGAAAAAAAATAACCTTTCCTTTCTGTAGGCTTCAGTCATTTTAGTTTGGGTCCTGTCTAAAACCTTTGCATCAGTCTAAAAGATTATACTGTCAAGCATGGAAGACTCTATCCATAGCTTTCTCCTATAAGACTCACTTATAGACTCATGGAATCCCAGTGAAGAAAGAGGGCTCAACAATTTATTATGTCTACTATTTTTGACTCCAACAAAATATGTATTGAAACCTAGATGGTTAACTTTTTTCCCTTAGATATTATGGTGTGGTTTGTTTCAGATGGCTAGCTCTTTTTGCTTGGTGCTAATGAATCAAGTGTTACAAGTTTAAATCTCATGTGAGTCAGTTAAGTTTGCTTGCCCCTAGAGTTCCAGACAGTGTGCATTAAATAGGAATGTAAATAAACAACCACTTGTGGACAAATAACCAAAAGTACATGCTTTTCTCATAGAAAGTTAATAACTTTATTTATATGCACAAATGGAATCATTAAAACTTGTTGAAATTGTTTATAAATAGATGGTCTCAACCCTTCTGACAGCCTGTACATAGTTCAACACTCTTAAAGCAAGGCATTTTATTTTCTATAATCTTAGAGCTGGAACTCATTTTAAGAGGTCTTTGGATCTGGCTCCCTGCTTTCCAACAGGTGAATTTGGATTCTATTCCTTGTTTAGCTCATGTTCCTTTTGAAGATGGAGAACAACAAGTAGACATTTTCTTAGTAATTCCCTTTAATATTTCCAAAGACAATAATATGCAAGTTTTAGAATTCCAACCACATATTGTTTAGTGTGTTTTGTTTATCTTTATTTTTTGCCCTGATTTTATAGAAATTCATTAAAATAGACATTAAATTTTTCTCCCTGAACTTGGTCTATAAAGACCCCATGGAGGTGCATGAAGCCAACTCTGGAGAAAGTGACTCTTCAAAACATGCTCATTATTGAAGTAATATTCTTACAAAGAATGATGCTCCAGGGCATTCAATCGCTTATATCCCATTATATGCTTTTTTGAGGATTAAGAATAGCGTCCTCAATAATCTCAACATTTCTTAATGGACCTCGAATCATTTGATAATACAATTGTCATGTACCTGCTGCAAAGACTTCTCCACCAAGAATCATCATTGCCCCAGTATAATGGGAATAATTTGCCAAATTGGAAACAGTAGAATGTGGTGGTACACATCCCTTTGAAAACTGAGATTGTACATGGCACAGCTGTACTCAATTTAAAGGCTCTCATAGCTTAAAACAATTTGCCTTAGCATTTTATTTCTTGAGTCTTAGCTGAGCATTATTTACAGAATAATCAACTCAAACTGAAAAAAAAAAGTCCTAATCTGCAACATGGATAATCTTGAGAAGTGGCATTACAACAATATTAAAAAGAAACCTAAACAGCCTGAAAATAAAACATCAGTAGGAAACATTTTAAATGAGATGACATAAAAAGTAAAGAATGGTCCATCTGAGTGCTAGAAAACACTGAGCAAATCTTACTTAAAAGCAAGAAGTGACCGTTGTTATAGGCCAAAACCATGTGAAAATGAACTTTCGGCAGGGAAATAGGAGAGAGATAAAAACAATGGAAGAAACATCGTTCACACAAGAGCAAAGCCCAAAATCCTGTGGTTCTTTCTTTTATTTCCAGAGTTAGAGAGCGTCCACTTCAGAGTTGTTCCAGTAAGGGTGACAAATTCTCCTGCAGCTACTTTGAAAGATAGATTTGCTAAATTCGCCTTGGTTCAAGGGCAGAAATGGATCATATATACCTCACAAGATAATGTGGGTTTCATTGAAATGCATTTGTTTTCAGCCAGCTAGTGGAGCAACATGTGTCTATCTATTCCTCAGTTTGCATAATGGATGCAAATTCAGCCAGAGCCATACATTTTATTACTTCTGTTGAGAGTTTGGTGATAAATTTTCAGATGTTTGAAAAAACAAACATTCTAAGACTGTTCCCATTACTGACATCAGTGATTCCTTAACACTTCTTCTAATGATATCTAATTAAAATTAGGTCATCTGACAAGTTAGAAAATACTAACTAAATAAAATTGAATCTGTGAAATCATCTTCTTTGCAGATAAATCATGGACCAAGATGTCCACTAGGTAAATGGGAGCAGTTAGGGAGAGACACTATCTTTGCCTTCTTTTTTTCTTTTTTAACTTTTTCAGTAAATCTTTTTGTGCTTCCTTTGTAGAAGAAGTAGCATTTCTTCATGTTCTCAACACTTTCATGGATTTGAATTCCTCAAGTCATTTACCTAAAAAATACACTTATTTTAATAAAATTCTCAAAACTAGTATAAAGAGTTCCCCTTTGTCAAATTTTTATTTACTCTTAGGTTGAATTAAACGTTATCTTTTTAAATAAAACTTTCACTGACAATTAATGACTCCAGATAGAGTCCTTTGGACTCTCAATAATTTCATAATCATTTTAAACCATAGCAGTGATCATATTGCATCATAATTATTTACAGAGTCCATGAGATATTTGAGGACAAGATAGAATTATTTAGTTATCAGTATAATCCTGGCTTCTACCACAGTGCATACATGGGCACTCAATAAATGCATGTTGTCGTGGACTGAATAAATGATTGAAAATTTTACCTCAGTATTGCTGAGCTAGCTCACCAATTATTTCTAGATCCTGAATATGAAACTTCTAACATTAACCACTGTCATATAAACAAGATAGGTATATTTGCTTTGCTCTCTAGCCTTTTATTTTGAACTATATGCCTTGACCTATTGTCTTAAAGATGCACATCAGAAACAAGGAGTATAGATATTTACTCCTTGTTTACATGTGCATATGTGTGTATGTGCACATGTATATGCATGTGTATGTATATATACACACACATATATGAACATTAGGTATAGTGAGGCTGTGAAAATCAATGCTGATACTACATTTACAGCAGATTACTCCAAATATATGCCATTTATGACTTTTAAGAGAGAAGCTCTAGGTTAAGCCTATCTATGTAAGTATCTTCATCTGTAAAATGGGAATAATAATATTACTTACCTCACAGGGTTATTGGAAGTTTAAATGACATTCTATGCATAAGATACTTAGAACAGCAGTGTTTAATGTATAGTAAGCATTGAGCTATTATTATCATCATTATTACTGTTTATTAATTAAGAGAAGAAAATATTGTCATCATAAAAATTTTGCAACTATCTCTGTGAAATATCTCACTCATAGATGTAATATTTCCCTAATGTAAGCAAATTTTATTTTAAAATTTTGAAATTTACAGAAAAATGGAAAGAATTATTCAGTGAACTTCCATATAATCTTCACCTTTATTCACCACAAGCACACACATAAACACACGTCACACCATCCCTGCCACAGAAATATACCTTTTTTGAGAAGCTGTAAGTGTCATGACACAGTATTAAATACTTTTTCATGCTTCTCCAAAAACCAAGAAGTTATCATAAAAACCACTATGCAGTTCATTCTCTCAAGAAATTTAACTTTGCTACAATCCTATTTTCTATTTAAAGGACCTATTGAAATTCATATCCAAATTTCCACAACTATCCCAAAATTACCTTTATAGCTGTCTCTCCCTTTTTCCAATCAACTTGTTTCATTTACTTGTCATTTGTCTTCAGTTTTTTTCTTTTTTTTTTTTAATTTAGTGACATTCACTAGCCTGTTTTCTGTTGTTGTCATCATTGTTTAGGTTTTTTTTTTTTTCGACACTAACATTTTAAGGCATCTACAGCATTTGATTGACAAAATGTTCTTCACTTTTACTTGTCTGATTAAATTCAAGTTAAATATATACTTTAGCAAGAATACTACATAGGTGATATTTTGTCCTCAGTGCAACACATTGGGAGGCACATCATAGCAAATTGTGCAATTATTAGTGAGGTTAAATTTAGTCATTTTGTTATGATGACTGCCAGTTGATCCATTGTGAAGGCAAGAAAGTAAATTTTATTTTGTTTTAATATCAAGTAATATTTGATTTGATTTGGATAAGCATAAATTGATGATCATTGCCAAAGTGAATTATTACAATGAATGTTGTGAAACAGTGATTTTCTAATTTTACCATTGCTTCTACATTTATAAGTTGATAATTTTCTATGAAAGAATTTCCATTTTCTCCTTTTCTGCTTACTTACTTATTTATTTGTTAATTTTTAATGTCCTTTCTTCTACAGTGAGATATGAGGGCTTCATCAATATATTTATACACTATCTGAACCAAAAAAAAATTGGGGGAGATTACTACACTAATAGTAGTATCAAGACCAAATCATCTAAGCAAATTAACATTCTCTTAATAGTATTTTTTGTTTTAAGATTATATCTCATTGAGGATATACATAGGACTTTATTATTTTTTCCTTTGTATTTTTAGTTTGATTACTTAGTATTATTTACTTATATTTGTATACAAATTTAGTGGGGTTGTCTCCTTCTTTATATATATATATACAACTATTTTTCAACTAGGTAAAATATTAACCTCATTAAAAAACTCAAAACTGTATAAAAAGACATACTCCAAGAAATCTCATGCTCTACCTCTTTTACTCCTTACCAAACATCCACAATCTTGTTTCATTAAGTTTTATATTATGTACATAAAATTCTCTGAAGGTATATATACATATTCTAGTCCTTAAGTAATATCTTGGTTAATGTGAAATTCTTGGCTTGCCTCCTACTGCTCTACTTTTTAAAAAATCATTGTTCCAATATTGCTTTGCTTTGTACCTCTCTTTGTACCTTGCAGCTGAAAAGTCCAGTACCAATCTAATTTTCTTTTCTTTGTAAGTGACAGGATAATTTCCCTGGAAGCTCTGAAGATTTTCTTAATCTTAAAATCTAGTAATTTTAGTAGGGTATATTTTGTAGTCTATTGTCCTTCATTAATTTTCCTGGTTACATATTATATACTTTCAAAATGTAGTTTTAGGTAACTGTATTCTAGGGAATTTTCATTGATTATAATTCTAACCATTGGTTTTGTTTTGATTCCAGGGACTCCAGTTATACATATGTTGGAAATCTTTTGCTTATTTTCTATATTTATCTTTCCTTCTCTTTTTTAACTTCATGTCACTTCTAAGGCAGATTTTCATATCTTTTCTTGATGTTATTTATTATATTTTTAATCAAATCTATTTTCTCTTGGGCATTGTTTAATGTAAATTATTTCTAGGATTAAAAAATCTTTTATTTCATTTTTATTACTGAAATCAAACAGCTCTCTTTTTGTATACTCCAGTTTTTTTTTTCCCAATTCTATTATGAGATTTTGAATTTCTTATTTAGTATTTGATTTTGTTTGCCTGTTTGTTTTTTTGTTTTTACCTCTAAGTTTTCCTTTAAGCATTTAATTCAGAGTTTGCAGTGGGGTGTACAATTTTCCTCTGTTTCAGGATTTTTGCATGGTAACAGGGAGAATTTTAATTAACTGAAATGCTTTCTTTCTCATTTTCTGTTTTGTTTTCTTACAGTAAATTTCCATATATTTCATTTTATCTTTTGTGTTAGTTTTTCAATATTTTATTTTTCTTTTTAAAATTTATTTTATTGGAGTATAGTTGATTTACAATGTTGTGTTCATTTCTGCTGTACAGCATAGTGATTCAGTTATACATATATATATACATTATTTTTCTTATTCTTTCCCATTATGGTTTATCACAGTATACTGAATTTAGTTCCATGTTATACAGTAGGACCTCGTTGTTTATCTTTTGCTTTGAGCTCTACATTTTAGATAGCACTAGACTTCACAAATACACATAAATAACATTACTAAAAAACACATGGGTGTCTCAGGAATTCAGGATCTTGTGCTCAGTTCTGGCACAACATATCTCATAAGCCAAAATATCTACTCTCATACTCAACAGCATCTAGACTTCAGGAAAACATTTTTACCAAACCCTTACTCTGTATCTTTGAAAGGAAAGGCAAATATGTCCAAATAGTTTGAAAGCATATGATAACATTACTGCTGATATGAAGAAAGTCTGCTGAATGAAGGGAGGATTTGAGCAATGGAAGTTTTTAGATAAAAGGAAAAAAAAAAAAGCAACTTGATAAAGATTTTCAGAGAGCAATAATGAAGTAGATTCTTACATGTTTATGTGATAGTTGTGTAAAATTGTACTGAGGGCAAGAAAATGATTTTTGAGCTAGACATATCTTTTGAATTACATATGTTTCATTACACATTAAAATAAGGTTTCTGTCTTCCTGTCTAGTTTCTTCTTCAGCAATTCTTGTCAACAGAACACCAGACATATATTGAAACTATTAATTTCAATCATGTTTACCATTTGATGAGATGTAATATATAAAAAATCATAGCATTACTTTAAAAATTACAATATTAAGGCATACATTTCAAGGTACAGAATAGAATATATTTTATTTAATAAGTTGTTAGCTTGATTTATAACTTTTAAATATTTGAACACAGGTTGTGTGGCCTCCATTTATATTATTGCACCAGGACCTATAAATATCAGTCATGGGTCTACCCCTAGTAACAGTTGCCGTAGGCTGTTACTTAACATTAATTCATTTCATGCCTAACTGATATCATTTAAGATACACAGCACATCGTCCACTTTTTTTGTGTAATGCATCAAGTCCACTTAAGGCCAATAGTTCTTCTGAAAGTCTGAAAGCCAGCACATAACAACAGTAGTATGATGCCATACCCAAGACCAAAGGAACGGGCTGCTTGTCATGACTTTGTTACAGATAGAGAGCAGTGTTTAGAGCAGCATTTATCGTTGTGCCAAATATATGAGTTGAATTTGACTCATTTTCTCATGAGGTAGGACACTGATAGAAAATAACTCAGATATTATAGGGGGTGACCAAGAAAGAGGTTAACTAGCTTGCTCCTAACCCAAGACTCATTATTTCTCACATGCACTATAAAGTCATCTTTGTAAATTTCCTCCCTGTCTTTAGTCTTGTTCTCCACAAATCTAACCTTAATGTGATAGAGTCCTTAGACAGAGTAAGTTAGGGGGAACACATTAGAAACTGTGTCAGAGAAGCTGTCTCTGAGGAAGTGACATCATTTTGCTGAGCTTGGCATGATCAGAAGATTCCTAGCAGAGGGAACAGCAATAACATGTGCTAGCAGTTAGGAAAGGGCTTGACCATATTCAGAGACCATGAAAATGACCAGGTTGAACAAGGTGGAAGAGTGGAACAGAGTATTTTCAAATGATAGATAGAGACCACATCACTAGTGTCTCTTTCTAGGTCATGATACACGATGCATGACCTACACCATTCTGATTTCCTATGTAAAACCTTTCAAATCCTCCCCATCACATAAATAATAAAATCCAATCCCTTTAGCATTGTTTGCAAAGTCCTCCATAATCATGCTTCTGTCTTCCTATCTAGTTTCTTCTTCAGTAATTCCCTGTCTTTTCTGTAACATTCCTCAAACATAGATCTGGTTGTGATTCTTTGGATACAACATGCTTTTCTTATACATACCTATATTCCATGGCTTCTGTATTCTCTTCTTCAATGGAAAATATTACTCTGCTTATATCTTTGAAAGCTAAATTATACATATATAAATAAATGCACACATGGACTTAATGAATTAATGTCATTTCATTCGATTCTCAAAAACAATTCAATAATTGAGGAAATAGAAACCTATAGGCAAAAGTAATTTGCCTACTGGTGGATCCCACAACTAAGGTGTAGTTGAGCTAAGACTTAAATTCAAGGTCTTTAAGGAAAAATCCACTCCTCTTTCTACTACATGAAATAGTTTCCCTCCTATTTCTCATGATAAATGAATAAAATCCTTGCTAAGCATATTATGCTCTATAAATTAATCAGGTTGACTAACTGAAGAACCAGGCATCACATTTCTTAATTCTGGAAAAAACTCCAAACTTGCAGTTTCAATTTTCTGCAGGTTCAAAAGCATTAATTTGCTCAGACCACTGTGATTTTTGAGATCCAATTGAGTTCTAATGCTTAATTTGCAATGCTAATTTAACTTTTTCAAAATCTGATAGTTATGGATTCTAAAATAGGTCAAAAATTACAAGAAATTCATACTGTGAGCTAATAACCCTAGAGCAAATTTCCCATTAGAACATAGAGATTGCAGTTAGGAATTTTTCTCAAAGGGTATAAAACTTCTGGTTTTATATCACTTTCAACAGACTAAGTAACAACTAGGCAGATAATTAGAGCTTATTCTTTGCATTTAAATTGAGTCCCAAAAGTTTAGGTGTTGTATTATTTTATAAGCCAAAAGTTATAATGATGTCTTATACTTTAAAGGAGTTTCAAAGTTTAGAAAGTACTTTCTTTTGTATTATTTTATCTTCATGACAATCCTGTGTACTTGGCGGGGGGGATATTATTATCACCCACCATTTTACATGTGCTAAAACAAACTCAGAAGGGCTACATATCACTCAGTGCCACTCAGCAGATGGTCATACTTGGCCCTATTTTGGAATCTGAAATCTATTTAAGTTTGTAGCCTGTTGTGTATAGAGAGGGAATATTTTCAATGACAAACTCTGATAGTACAGAATTTGAGAGTAGTTGCATTATTCAATGAAAAGAGAAAAGAAACATTTATTGCTCTGTAATTCCAGTTTTCAAACTTCTTTCAACCGTGAGATAGTCATAAGACTATAATAAGACAAGATAACAAAGGCTTCTTTAGAATATAGAAGTTGAATATATCTAATGTGAAAATAACTCAAAAAAACATAGTATAACTTATTTTGGCAATATAAAAATCGAGTGAAACTTTATCTCAATCAAAATTCTTTTTCTTTTCTTTTCTTTTTTTGAGAAATAATAATCAATGGTGAAGACCTCTACTTAATTCTCTAGCTTGCCAATTTTGGTATCTTCTCACAGACTACAGGTATTTCCTTAAAACAAAAGAAAATGTTTATTTCTTACTCTGTTCAAGAAATATGTTCAATACTATAGGTATAAAAACATGAATAGGATACCATCTGACTCTCCATAAGAACTTGAAAACTATCACAGGACCCGTGTATACACAAATGATGCAATATCTTTTCTATAAGTGGCAATGTACCTAGAAAAAAGCAAAATTTCTCTAGATTTTAGGTTTTTAATGAGAACAGATCATACACAGTTGAAGTAGAGTTCTGAGACCCTTGGAAAAGCAGACATCTCCCTGTACAACTGAAGACAGATTGTCCTCAGGAAGAAGAGATGACCCTTAAGCATGAACTTGTATCCTCAACTGGATGATTCCATGAAGCTGGCCTAAGGAGAAAGAAAACAACAAAGATTTCAAGTAGACGGAGCCTACTTCTGTCAACTGAGTGGGGCGGGGGTGGGGTGAATTAAGGAGTAGATCCTTTGGAGGAAAACAAAAGAACAACTGTAAATACAGCCTAAGAAACCCCAGTCAAGGGAGTAAAAAGACAATACAGTGTACTTGGCACTTCAATGTCAGTAACTCAGGTAGAAAAAGGAGGTGAAAAGAGCTCACAAAAGTCTTCAGAACTTGAGGTTGTGATGTATGAAGACAAAGACTATGTACTTCACTGCTATTGCCAGGGGGTGAGGGCAGGTGGGGATGTTGGTGACCACTTTAGAAGAAAATCTTCTAAAAGTATTTTATGTGCCAGAACTGGTTGGAAGCTAAAGGAAAGAAGAGTTTTTATTGTGCTTGTCATCGAGTGAGATCATACAAGGGCTCAGGGGTCCTCAAACCCCGGTACCGGTCCATGACCTGTCAGGAACTGGGCCGCACAGCAGGAGGTGAGTAGCAGGTGAGTGAGTGAAGCTTTGTCTGCCGCTCCCCATCGTTCCCCATCATTCGCATTACCATCTGAACGATGCCCGCCCCCCACACCTCATCAGAGGAAAATTGTCTTCTACAAAACTGGCCCTTTGTGCCAAAAAGGTTGGGGACCACTGCAAGGGCTAACAGAAGGTAAAAGCAAATAAGAGATCTGTGCAAAACTGTGTTCCTTCTCTCACCTATTGATCAGGTGAGTAAAGTGAATGAGGCAATTGACTATGTATTTCAATTTGTGTGTGTGATGCAGCTAGTGAATTGGGATAAGAAAGCCTTATTGTCTTCAGGCCCCTGACATCCTCAAGTGTCCCTGAACTATAGGATCTTGTGATCAGTGACATACAGTGGGATCTAGATTCTCTACTAAGTAGAAGAAGAGGCTCAGATCTAGACTGAAATGGCAGATCTTCCAATAGCTCTACTTTCCTAGAAAGTGCTTAAAGGAAAGATGTGCCAGGCTTTCATTGACCATCAATGTTTGCCCTATTAGCAGACAAGGCCTCTCTGGAAAAATGTCACTCATCTTATGCTCCATCTTTTATGGAGCATTTACTATATAAAAGTCAGTATACTTAACACTATATATAGCTTCCCATTTAAACTCTAGTTATGATACCAACCCTGTAAGGTATTATATGATCTCTATTTTGAGGTCCAAACATTTAAAAGCAAGTTGATATAGCTAATTAGTAGTCACAGTAAAATTCAAGGTCTATTCTTTCTGGTCCCAAAGTTTATACTCTTAACTACTACTCTAGGCTGACTTCATGAAATCCACATAAATACACTGCACGTTTCCCTTGTGCTGAATCACAGGCAAATCATTTAACATTTGTATATTTCTTATACACGTCCCTTACCAACCTTCAGTAACCTAGATCCCAGAGAGTGAAAGGGAGGAAGGTAGATAAGCAGACACCAGAGCACCAAGCTGAGAGAAAAAGAGAGAAGGTGGCAGGGGACAGTGGGGAGATGGATTCACAGATAAAGTTGCTATGATGTCAGTGCTATAGTGGTGGTCAACTGGGCAGAGTGTCTAACCCAGTACTCTCAAGGAAAGACTGGGATTCTTTCCACCATTATTTCAGATTTTTTCTGTCTTTATTTGATGTCTTCTCTGAATTATATCCTGAGCCCCCAGAGACATTTTGCTGTGATGGAAAAAGAAAAAAAAGAGAGAGAAAGAAGAGGTGGGGGGAAAGAGGAAGAGAAGGAAGAAAACAGGGATAATATATCTTCTAAATTAATTAATGTCATGACAAATATACAGGTTAATGGTTTTGATACAATCACTAGGAATACCACACCATTTATTATACATCTGTAATCCAATCTTTACTGTTAGATTTAAACCAAGGAAGCAGCAAATTCTGATAGAAATCATCCCAACTGACTCTCCCTATATCCAATAAGAAAAAGAAGCTTAAAGCAAATACGAGTATTTATTTCTCTGCTTTGCCTCACTTGCTTAAGCTTTTACAGAAAGATTTTAAATGTTCCACTTCATGGATATGATTGAAATAACAGGAAGCCTACAAAGATATATTGAACTGAGACTAATACCTTTTCCAATGTCTTGGAAAGATATAGAACAAAAGTAGAACTTGCAAGTTCCCTTTGTGGTAGATAATTTTGCCTTGCTGAGTTTATCTGAAACAAAAAATCTATATAGTTCTTTGGACTGTTCCATTCACTGAATTTTGGCAACCGCTTAGAAAACCAGATTTTATAGCCACATAGTACAAAGAAGAGTAAAATTTGATAATTACTTAGCAAATTTGACCAATATGGGTATGTTTATACAAAGCTAAACTCTGTGCTGGGAAGGAAAGGTCTCAAACCACAAAAAGCAGCAGAGTGAAGTCATTACAATGAATAGAGAACTGATTTTATAGTCACAGATTCTAGATCAATTCCCCTTTATGACTGGTTATGTAACATAGAGTGAGTTGCTTGATTGTCCTAAGTTTCAGCCTTCTCAAATGTACAGTGGAAATAAAACTAACATGTACAGATACCATGAATATTAAAATTACATGTGCATGTCTAAAATAGCTGTTATTCAATCAACGGTAGCTTGTTTTAACATTGCTATTATTATGATGTCAAGCATTCATATGTAGATTTGTCAATTAATCAAATGCACCCTTCAAAAACTGAACTGAGAATTATGTGAAGATATTGCATTATGTAGAATGTCATAGGATTTTTCTCTTTTTATGTAGTTAAGCTAAATATATAATAATGACAGACTTGTTAAACTCTGGGGAGTCAATTTAAAATGAGTTTCAGATATATATCTATTCAAATTTATGAAGGGCTATATAAGAATCTGTTCATAGTGGTTATTACATGAGAGAAAAATAAAGATAGTGTCAAGTTGGGCACTTTTACTTTTCATCTTAGAACTTTAGTGTCATTTGAAGTTTTCACGTCGAACACTGCATAAATGTACCTGTGTGTGTGTTTGTGTGTGTGTGTACAGTGTATATAACTTAACAAACATTAGCACTGTTAATTCCTGGGTGAGTGGTACTACAAATGTTTACATATATTTTTTACCTGTATTTTCTGTAAAGCCTAATATTTAGGAGTAGAAATTGTGGAATTAGACACATCTGGATTTGAACTGTTTTGCTCCCGTCTTAGCTCCATGATCTTGGGCTCACTGTAAACTTTTCTGATTCTCAGTTTCTTGTCTCCAAAATGGTTAGTAATAATTTCCATCTAATGGAAAGATAGTGCAGATCAAATGAGGTGATATTAAGAGACACCAAGCACTATTTGTTGCTGGTGCATAATTAATGTTGAATAAAGAGTGGACATTATTATTTCCATAATGGTCATGTATTAGTTTTATGAGATGAACAAAAAATATAAACACTTTATTTTGAAAGATAAGTTATTACACAATATTTAAGAAAGCCAATAGAAACCGTCACCATTCCTTTCATTTACATGTACTCAGAATGATACTGTACCAATTGGCTCACCCACCTTGCAGGAAAGAATTATTTTTCTGAACCTTGACAGCACCTTATCTGAGATGCTCTCATTCGATCTTGGGTTTTAGTTATTTTTGTACATTTATTTTACTTTCCCCCTGCACCGCTCCCCCATCCAGTTCCTGGAAAGCTACCAGAGGATATGGTGAAGGACAAGTTATTGATTTCTTTTGATCCATGAAGAGACTGAGCTTCGGAGAACTATATATATGCACTCAGGATTGTCTAGCCATTATGTGTCAAAATCTGGACTAAATTGCAGGTTTCCTGAAGCTAAATTAATTAGGTCTTAACTACTTCAGAATGTCTCTATAAAACAAGTTCTCCTTCTTGTTCTGATGTCTCATAATGGACTTTATAACTCCCTTTTGGCTCTTACCTTGCATTTCAGATACCTTGGTAGAAGTCTTATAGAATTTCATTACTTTCATTTAGAGTGGTTATTTAACCAGTTTTCTGGGTCCTCTAGTAAAGTATTTATATTCAGGTTATAAATAGAGTAAGGTAGCCAGCAGAGTAGACAAGAGAGGTAATAAAAGGGATAGCATTGCTTTACCAATTGGCAGTTGGTCATTCATTCATTATAAGAACCACAAGACTGTTAGAAAATTTGAGGATGAGAGCCCTTAGAGATAATTTAATCCAAATTTTTGCTTTTGAGTCAACAGAAATTCAAAATGGTAAATGACATGAAAAATTCACATAATAATGACATGAAAAAGTCACATAATAATTAGAAAAGTTTCAGCAAGAATGAATCCATTGAGCTAGAATATAGGCCTATAGGTTTTGGTGTATTTTTGTTTTTAATTATAAGCATAGGTCATAGAAGATACAGTTAACAATAGGGAACCAATCATGAAAATATAGGCCTGGTCAATATTTTAAACTATTATCCCTGCATGCTTGTTTCAGATTGAAAATACAAAAGCTAAATAATTGAAACACACTTAAAAGACATTATTAAGACTTAGGATAAAATACCTGTCCTTATAAAAGGATAACATAGCAGAGTGAAAAAACTACTGATCTGACTCTGCACTTACAAACTCTGAATTCAACCAGTCAATTAAAATTTCCTTAGCCTCAGTTTCCTTTTCTTTAATATGCAGCTGATAATGAAAATGACATTGAGAATTATGTGAGACAATTTATCATTATAAAATAGTAAACAGATGGAGTCATATCAATTCATACCCATATGTATCAAGGAGATAATATGAAATATTAAGTGGATGCCATTTCATACCAGGAACCCAGGAAGTCTCACTGAATAGGTGACTTTTGAATTGAGATCTGAAGGAAATACAGGAAAAAATTTGAGGCTGCAGGTTACACAGCTAGACTTAGAAGAGGCTTTATTTGGCTGTAATACCTACTAGACTAAACTACCTAGATATTGTAAAGAATCAGATGCATTCCATGTATTTTCTTAAACATCCAAATGGCAATTCTTTATTTAAATTTTAGTTTCAAAGTTATTTCCTTCTGGATAGGCAATGAAAAATAGTAAGCTGTTGCTATATCAAAATACCTATACTATCTGAATTGTGTAGGACCATAATTTAATTATGAACATATTAAATATTAAGATCCTTCCATGATCAAAAAAAACAGAGTTAAACTTAATAGGTGTCATTGAAATGAAGAAAGAATATTCACCCTTTCTTCAAAAATTCTAGTACCTTAGTATTATTCTTTTTAGAAAAAAAAATTATTGATAATGATTCTAAGTAGAAGACAGTCTTCATGCCTCACCCACATATACCCCCTGAGATTTATTTTTCTTGCTTCAGAAGTTCCAATGATCCTCTATTGCCTCTAAAATAAAGTTGAACTTACTTTCAATGGCATAAACACCTAACCAAAATAAACCAAACATTATCACCAACTATGTAAGTTTCCCCAAACTACTTTCCAATAATCATACATATTATCTAAGGAAAAATGTTGGAAATACACATCTCAGACTTTTTACAAATGTAATTACCTTTCTTCCCATTACAACCATAACTTTTTATTTTTCACATGTAATTGAATCTGAAGTTTGTGAAACTTCAGTTTTACTCACTCTTTCATGAAGCTAGGTAAATATTTCCTAGAGAAGTCTCTCCGTGTCTGAACTTACACTTTATGTTTAGCTATATGTGGCTATATAAACATGTTTAAATTAAATTATAAATTCAATCCTATAGTAACACTCGTCACATTTTATTTCCTCAGTGGGCGCATGTGGATAGTTGCTACAATATTGGACATCCAGGTCAAGACGTTGGTAGTTAGGAGAGTGAAATCTTGGCTTTTAGAGGTCAATGGAATAGAAGATTTGAATTTTAGAAAATAATGGTGTCAAGTGGGAACAATAGTCTCTTTCTCATGATTGCGTGGCTGTCCTTTAAAAGAAAGATCTAACTTGGTCTCCATATCCCCAAAGTTCAAAGTAAGGGAATAAATGAAAACTATTAAGAAAATGGATTTGAGCTTCATATGAAAAACAATTTGCTCTCAAACCATAAAAGATGGAAGATTTCTTCAGGAGCATAAAATGGATGGATATGTAGTAGAAATGTTTACAGGAGATTTCAGCCCAAGAAGAATGGTTGGGTTATGTGACTCTAAGGGCTCATCCTGCTATTAATGTTGTTAATATCACAAATTGTCAGTGAAAGGCAGAGTGTTTGCTTAAATTCCCCAGAGAAAGAAATTATCTGTGAACACTTCAGTACATACTCCTAAGCCCCAGCTCAGTACTAATGAACTAGAATTTATGGGAGAAATATCTGATAATCTCTGTATTTAATGCACACTCAAGAATTCTAATATCCAGAAGGAGACTGGGAAACTTTGAGGTAAATGATACCAAAACGATAAGTATCCAGTTCTATCAATGAAGCAGACCAAAGGGGACAGCGCTATTTGGAAAAGGCTTTGCGTAATAGGAATACCTACAGCTGCATTTGTAAAAATAAGCAAAAGTTGAAAAGAGGGGAAATGCATTTCAGGAGTCTTGAGCTCAGTCTTGAGCTCAGTCTTGAGCTGTGGCAAATTCAGGGACCAGTGAAAGACAGCATTGCCATTTTTTTTTTTTTAACATCTTTATTGGAGTATAAATGCTTTACAATGGTGTGTTAGTTTCTGCTGTAAAACAAAGTGAGTCAGCTATACATATACATACATCCCCATATCTCCTCCCTCCTGCATCTCCCTCCCACCCTCTCTATCCCACCCCTGGCATTGCCATCTTTGATTGACATTTTTGACACCTTGATTTTAACCCGGTAACACCTGTTTCAGACTTTTAACTTCTAGAGATATAATAGAATAAATTTGTGTAGATTTAAGCCACCACATTGGTGACAATTTGTTATAGCAATAGTAGGAAATCAATGCAGTAGTAGTAGTAAGAGGCAAGTAAATAAACCCATAAGAAAAGAGAGGTGTAAAAAAGCCACATAGTGCAATAAATTAAAATACATAGAATTCTTAGTAAGCAGTTATAAATTTTGAGTCATAGTAGTTTAGGTTTCAGAGAATAGGTGATGATTTATCTGGGTCCTGAAGAATGTCTCTGAGTTTGTAGATTAAACAGCAGAAAAGTCATCTTAGGTAAAAGAAAGAGCATCTGAAAATTGGCAATGGTGTAAGAGAAAACCATAGTGACAAAAAAAGAAGAAAAGGGGCTTCCCTGGTGGCGCAGTAGTTGAGAATCTGCCTGCCAACGCAGGGGTCACGGGTTCGAGCCCTGGTCTGGGAAGATCCCACATGCTGCGGAGCAACTAGGCCCGTGAGCCACAACTACTGAGCCTGCGCGTCTGGAGCCTGTGCTCTGCAACATGAGAGGCCGCGATAATGAGAGGCCCGCGCACCGCGATGAAGAGTGGCCCCCGCTTGCCACAACTAGAGAAAGCCCTCGCACAGAAATGAAGACCCAACACAGCCATAAATAAATAAATAAATAAATAGGTAAAAAAAAAAAATGCAGACTCTCAGGCCCAGTCCCAAACCAACTGATTCAGATTCTTCTTTAAAAAAAAAAAAAAGAAGAAGAAGAAAATTTAGCGTAAAATTCACAGTAAGATAAGGAAGGGTATGGTGAGTAAAGAGAAGGAATATCACATTCCTCAACTGCAGGGGGAACACTTACCTGTAGCCTATGTGAATGTCTGTACACTGCACAACCTACAGAGACCACAAGGTGTGCGTGGCCCACTAGTGGGGCACTGAGGATGCTGTGGTAAACAGGATAATGAAGATTTGTGCCAGGCTGAGAAAGGCACGGAATGCTATTATAAATAATGTGGATCTATCCCATATTCAGTAGGGTTCTTACTACAAGTTAATTTTTGGAAAAGAAGTGTCATTAACAGATCTAAATTTAGAAAGATAACACAGATAGTAGTACGAGGTATATACTGGAAAGTTCTGAGTAAAAGTCCAAGCTATAATTTTATATGATAATACACATCCAAACCAACCTAATTAAATAATTTCGGTGCACATGGGGAGTACCATTGAGAGTTTTCAAGCCCCAATCCATGCTTTTTGAGCTTAGTTAGTGGGTGGTATAAACCTCTTCAGGTCCTAGTTACCTGAAACATTAAGGTGGTAAATGTGACCATTTTCATATCTGAAAACACTTCTTTGGGTGTGATTTTTGTTGTTTCAGATATCTGTTTTGATTCATATTAGAATAATGCATCATCAAAATGAAACCAACAACTGTTTTGCTATGATTTTTATTGATATTTTGTACTCAGAGTATAGGTCATATCAAACTGTCAAATACTTCACTGATTCTTTATTCTTTCCTTTAATTTACAGTTTAAATTTTTGACCTGCATTGGAATAGCTGCTAGTTACCTGCTGGGAGGTGGCACGATTCATGGATTAAGTACCACCTGATGTCTCAGGGCTTCAAAGATTTGCTTTGGCCCAGCTCACTTAATTCTTCATCTTTTTCTCTTGATGTTAAAAATAAAAACAGAAGTACTAACCTTTGTACCCTTACAGAAATATTCAACACTCTGACAAATATGTACTGAAAGAAAGAGGAATGTTCCAGCTTAACTGGATTTAATGTCATTTTACGTTATGTAACCATGAGAATTTTAAAAAAGGAAAGTATTCATTTTTAACTGGAAAGGCTAAAGAACAAAAAGGAAAAACATAGAGGACAATGTAGATTATAATTTGATATTTACATCCATGCAGTGGCAGTTTCCTATAATATAAAAAAAGAAATAAAGATGATGCCAAAATATATATTAAAATCCCCATGTTCTGCAAGAGCCTGAAAATACTTTTCCATTCTATTTAATATTCATCTGACACTTACTAGAATATAGTGTACAATCATAACATAACTCTTCAAAAATAAGTATATTGGTTGAGCTTCAAGATGGTGGAAGAGTAAGACGCAGAGATCACCTTCCTCCCCACAAATACATCGGAAATACATCTACATGTGGAACAACTCCTACAGAACACCTACTGAACGCTGGCAGAAGACCTCAGACCTCCCAAAAGGTAAGAAACTCCCCATGTACATGGGTAGGGCAAAAGAAAAAAGAAAAAACAGAGACAAAAGAATAGGGACGGGACATGAGCCAGTGGGAGGGAGCTGTGAAGGAGAAAAAGTTTCCACACATTAGGAAGCCCCTTCTCGGGCAGAGACTGTGGGTGGTGGAGGGGAGAAGCTACAGAGCCACGGAGGAGAGCGCAGCAACAGGGGTGCAGAGAGCAAAGTGGAGAGATTCCCGCACGGAGGATCGGTGCCAACCAGCCCTCACCAGCCCGAGAGGCTTGTCTGCTCACCCGCCGGGGCGGGCGGGGGCTGGGAGCTGAGGCTCGGGCTTCGGAGGTTGGATCCCAGGGAGAGGACTGGGGTTGGCTGCGTGAACAAAGCCTGAAGGGGGCTAGTGCACCACGGCTAGCTGTGAGGGAGTCCGGGAAAAGGTCTGGAACTGCCGAAGAGGCAAGAGACTTTTTCTTGCCTCTTTGTTTCCTGATGCGTGAGGAGAAGGGATTAAGAACGCAGCTTAAAGGAGCTCCAGAGATGGGCGCAAGCCACGGCTATCAGCGCAGACCTCAGAGACGGGCATGGGGTGCTAAGCCCGCTGCTGCCGCCACCAAGAAGCCTGTGTGCAAGCACAGGTCACTCTCCACACCTCCCCTCCCGGGGACCTGTGCAGCCCGCCACTGCCAAGGTCCCGTGATCCAGGGACAACTTACCCGGGAGAACACACGGCACGCCTCAAGCTGGTGAAACATCACACCGGCCTCTGTGGCTGCAGGCTCCCCCCGCATCTGTACCCCTCCCTCCCCCCAGCCTGAGTGAGCCAGAGCCCCCGAATTAGCTGCTCCTTTAACCCCGTCCTGTCTGACTAAAGAACAGACGCTCTCAGGCGACCTGCATGCAAAGGCGGGGCCAAATCCAAAGATGAACCCCAAGAGCTGTGCGAACAAAGAAGAGAAAGGGAAATCTCTCCCAGCAGCCTCAGGAGCAGGGGATTAAATCTCCACAATCAACTTGATGTACCCTGTATCTCTGAAATACCTGAATAGACAACGAATCATCCCAAATTGAGGAGGTGGACTTTGGGAGCAATGATATATATATATATATATATATATTTTTTTTTTTCCCCGTTTTCTCTTTTTGTGAGTGTCTATGCATATGCTTCTCTGTGTGATTTTGTCTGTATAGCTTTGCTTTTACCATTTGTCTTAGGGTTCTATATATATTTGTTTTTTTAATTTTTTTCATATAGTTTTCAGCGCTTCTTATCATTGGTGAATTTGTTTTTTGGTTTGGTTGTTCTCTACTTTCTTTCTTTTTTCTTAAATTACTTTAAAATTCTTTTTTTAATAATTATTTTTTGTTTTTTATTTTAATAACATTTTAATTTATTTTATTTTATCTTATTTTAATTATATTTTTCTTTCCTTCTTTTTATCTTTTCTCCCTTTTATTCTGAGCCATGTGGATGACAGTCTCTTGGTGCTCCAGCCAGGCATCAGGGCTGTGCCACTGAGGTGGGAGAGCCAAGTTCAGCACATTGGTCCACCAAAAACCTCCCAGCTCCACATAATATCAAGCAGTGAAAATCTCCCAGAGATCTCCATCTCAACGCCAAGACCCAGAGCCACTCAACGACCAGCAAGCTACAGTGCTTGACACCCTATGCCAAACAACTAGCAAGACAGGAACACAACCCCACCCATTAGCAGAGAGGCTACATAAAATCATAATAAGGTCACAGACACCCCAAAACACACCACCAGACCTGGACCTGCTCACCAGAAAGACAAGATACAGCCTCATCAACCAGAACACAGGCACTAGTCCCCTCCACCAGGAAGCCTACACAACCCACTGAACCAACCATAGCCACTGGGAGCAGACACCAAAAACAATGGGAATTATGAACCTGCAGGCTGCGAAAAGGAGAACACAAACACAGTAATTAAGCAAAGTGAGAAGACAAAGAAACACACAGCAGATGAAGGAGCAAGGCAAAAACCCACCAGACCTAACAAAGGAAGAGGAAATAGGCAGTCTACCCGAAAAAGAATTCAGAATAATGACAGTAAAGATGATCCAAAATCTTGGAAATAGATTGGAGAAAATACAAGAAACGTTTAACAAGGACCTAGAAGAACTAAAGAGCAAATAAACAATCATGAACGACACAATAAATGAATTACAAATTCTCTAGAAGGGATCAATAGCAGAATAACTGAGGCAGAAGGACAGATAAGTGACCTGGAAGATAAAATAGTGGAAATAACTACTACAGAACAGAATAAAGAAAAAAGAATAAAAAGAATTGAGGACAGTCTCAGAGACCTCTGGGACAATATTATACACACCAACATTTAAAATATAGGGGCCCCTGAAGAAGAAGAGAAAAAGAAAGGGACTGAGAATATATTTCAAGAGATTATAGTTGAAAACTTCCCTAATATGGGAAAGGAAATAGTTAATCAAGTCCAGGAAGCACAGAGAGTCCCATACAGGATAAATCCAAGGAGAAACATGCCAAGACACATATTAATCAAACTATCAAAAATTGAATACAAAGAAAAAATTTTAAAAGCAGAAAGGGAAAAACAACAAATAATATACAAGGGAATCCCCGTAAGGTTAACAGCTGATTTTTCAGCAGAAACTCTGCAATCCAGAAGGGAGTGGCAGGACATATTTAAGGTGATGAAAGGGAAAAACCTACAACCAAGATTACTCTATCCAACAAGGATCTCTTTCAGATTTGACGGAGAAATTAAAACCTTTAAAACAAGCAAAAGCTAAGAGAATTCAACACCACCAAACCAGCTTACAACAAATGCTAAAGGAACTTCCCTAGGCAGGAAACACAAGAGAAGGAAAAGACCTACAATAACAAACACACAACAATTAAGAAAATGGTAATAGGAACATATATATTGATAATTACCTTAAACATAAATGGATTAAATGCTCCCACCAAAAGACATAGACTGGCTGAATGGATACAAAAACAAGACCCATATATATGCTGTCTACAAGAGACCCACTTCAGACCTAGGGACACATACAGACTGAAAGAGAAAGGATGGAAAATGATATTCCATACAAATGGAAATCAAAAGAAAGCTGGTGTAGCAATTCTCATACCAGACAAAATAGACTATAAAACAAAGACTATTACAAGAGACAAAGAAGGACACTACATAATGATCAAGGGATCAATCCAAGAAGAAGGTATAACAATTGTAAATATTTATGCACCAAACATAGGAGCACCTCAATACATAAGGCAAATACTAACAGCCATAAAAGGGGAAATCGAGAGTAACACAATCATAGTAGGGGACTTTAACACCCCACTTTCACCAATGGACATATCATCCAAAATGAAAATAAATAAGGAAACACAAGCTTTAAGTGATACATTAAACATGATGGGCTTAATTGATATTTATAGGAATTGCATCCAAAAATAACAGAATATACTTTCTTCTCAAGTGCTCATGGAACATTCTCCAGGATATATCATATCTTGAGTCACAAATCAAGCCTTGGTAAATTTAAGAAAATTGAAATTGTATCAAGTATCTTTTCTGACTGCAGCTCTATGAGACTAGATATCAATTACAGGAAAAAAAGTACAAACACATGGAGACTAAACAATGCACTACTTAATAACCAAGAGATCACTGAAGAAATCAAAAGCTACCTAGAAACAAATGACAATGAAAGCATGACGACACAAACCTATGGGATGCAGCAAAAGCAGTTCTAAGAGGGAAGTGTATAGCAATACAATCCTACCTTAAGAAACAAGAAACATCTCACATAAACAACCTAATCTTACACCTAAAGCAATTAGAGAAAGAAGAACAAAGAAACCCCAAACTTAGCAGAAGGAAAGAAATCATAAAGATCAGATCAGAAATAAATGAAAAAGAAATGAAGGAAATGATAGCAAAGATCAATAAAACTAAACGCTGGTTCTTTGAGAAGATAAACAAAATTAATAAACCATTAGCCAGACTCATCAAGAAAAAAAGGGAGAAGACTCAAACCAATAGAATTCGAAATGAAAAAGGGGAAGTAACCACTGACACTGCAGAAATACAAAGGATCATGAGAGATTACTACAAGCAACTCTATGCCAATAAAATGAACAACCTGGAAGAAATAGACAAATTCTTAGAAATGCAGAACCTTCCAAGACTGAGCCAGGAAGAAATAGAAAATATGAACAGACCAATCACAAGCACTGAAATTGAAACTGTGATTTAAAATCTTCCAACAAACAAAAGCCCAGGACCAGATGGCTTCACAGGCGAATTCTATCAAACATTTAGAGAAGAGCTAACACCTATCCTTCTCAAACTCTTCCAAAATATTGCAGAGGGAGGAACACTCCCCAACTCATTCTACGAGGCCACCATCACCCTGATACCAAAACCAGACAAAGATGTCACAAAGAAAGAAAACTACAGGCCAATATCACTGATGAACATACATGTAAAATCCTCAACAAAATACTAGCAAACAGCATCCAACAGCACATTAAAAGAATCATACACCATGATCAAGTGGGGTTTATCCCAGGAATGCAAGGATTCTTCAATACACACAAATCAATCAATGTGATACACCATATTAACAAATTGAAGGAGAAAAACCATATGATCATCTCAATAGATGCAGGGAAAGCTTTCGACAAAATTCAACACCCATTTATGATAAAAGTCCTGCAGAAAGTAGGCATAGAGGGAACTTTCCTCAACATAATATAGGCCTTATATGACAAACCCACAGGCAACATCGTCCTCAGTTGTGAAAAACTCAAACCATTTCCACTAAGATCAGGAGCAAGACAGGGTTGCCCACTCTCTCCACTATTATACAACATTGTTTTGGAAGTTTTAGCCACAGCAAACAGAGAAGAAAAAGAAATAAAAAATCCAAATCAGAAAAGAAGAAATAAAGCTGTCACTGTTTTCAGATGACATGATACTATACATAGAGAATCCTAAAGATGTTACCAGAAAACTACTAGAGCTAATCAATGAATTTGGTAAAGTAGCAGGATCCAAAATTAATGCACAGAAATCTCTTGCATTCCTATACACTAATGATGAAAAATCTGAAAGAGAAATTAAGTAAACATTGCCATTTACCACTGCAACAAAAAGAATAAAATACCTAGGAATAAACCTACCCAAGGAGACAAAAGACCTGTCTGCAGAAAATTATAAGACACTGATGAAGGAAATTAAAGATGATACAAATAGATGGAGAGATATACCATGTTCTTGGATTGGAAGAATCAACATTGTGAAAATGACTATTCTACCCAAAGCAATCTACAGATACAATACAATCCCTATCAAACAACCACTGGCATTTTTCACAGAACTAGAACAAAACATTTCACAATTTGTATGGAAACACAAAGACCCCAATAGCCAAAGCAATCTCGAGAAAGAAAAACGGAGCTGGAGGAATCAGGATCCCTCACTTCAGACTATACTACAAAGCCACAGTAATCAAGACAGTATGGTACTGGCACAGTAACAGAAATATAGATCAATGGAACAGGATTGAAAGCCCAGAGATAAACCCACGCACATATGGTCGCCTGATTTTTGATAAAGGAGGCAAGAATATACAATGGAGAAAATATAGCCTCTTCAATAAGTGGTGCCGGGAAATCTGGACAGCTACATTTAAAAGAATGAAATTAGAACACTCCTTAACACCATACACAAAAATAAACCCTAAATGGATTAAAGACCTAAATGTAAGGCCAGACGCTATCAAACTCTTAGAGGAAAGCAGAGGCAGAACACTCTATGACATAAATCACAGCAAGATCCTTTTTGACTCACCTCCTAGAGAAATGGAAATGAAAACAAATGGGAGCTAATGAAACTTAAAAGCTTTTGAACAGCAAAGGAAAACATAAGATGAAAAGAGAACCCTCAGAATGGAAGAAAATATTTACAAATGAAGTAACTGACAAAGGATTAATCTCCAAAATTTACAAGCAGCTCATGCAGCTCAATATCCAAAAAAAAACCAACAACAACCCAATCCAGAAATGGGCAGAAGACTTAAATAGACATTTCTCCAAAGAAGATATACAGATTGCCAACCAACACATGAAAGAATGCTCAACAGAATTAATCATTAGAGAAATGCAAATCAAAACTACAATGCGATCTCATCTCACACCAGTCAGAATGGCCATCATCAAAAAATCTACAAACGATAAATGCTGGAGAGGGTGTGGAGAAAAGGGAACCCTCATACACTGTTGGTGGGAATGTAAATTGATACAGCCACTATGGAGAACAGTTTGGAGGTTCCTTAAAAAAACAAAAAAAGAACTTCCATATGACCCAGCAATCCCACTACTGGGCATATACCCTGAGAAACCATAATTCAAAAAGAATCATGTACCACAATGTTCATTACAGCTCTATTTACAATAGCCAGGACTTGGAAGCAACCTAAGTGTCCATCGACAGATGAATGGATAAAGAAGATGTGGCACATATATACAATGGAATATTACTCAGCCATAAAAAGAAACGAAATTGAGTTATTTGTAGTGAGGTGGATGGACCTAGAGTCTGCCATACTGAATGAAGTAAGTCAGAAAGAGAAAAGCAAGTATCATACGCTAACACATATATGTGAAATCTAAAAAAAAAAAAAAATTGGTCATGAAGAATCTAGGGGCAAGACAGGAATAAAGACACAGACCTACTAGAGAGTGGACTTGAGGACACGGGGAGAGGAAGTGTAAGCTGGGACAAAGTGAGAGAGTGGTATTGTATATATGGACATATATACACTACCAAATGTAAAATAGATAGCTAGTGGGAAGCAGTCGCATAGCACAGGGAGATCAGCTCAGTGCTTTGTGACCAGCTAGAAGGTTGGGATAGGGATGGTGGGAGGGCGGGAGATACAGAGGGAAGAGATATGGGGATAAATATATATGTATAACTGATTCACTTTGTTATAAGTAGAAACTAAGACACCATTATAAAGAAATTATATTCCAAAAAAAATGTTATAAAAATATATTGACATATTAAAACTAATAAGATAAATCATGGAAAATAGGCTAAATGAAAAAAAAAAAAAAAGGATCATTGATCTAGCATTTACCAATGCATTTTTCATAGAGTGTTCATAGATGTTGCATGAAAAATGAAGCTCTTAGTGAAATAATATTGAGAAGTGCCAAGTAAAATAAAGTTAAACATGCTTCTTTGTTCTAAATCTTCACAGGACCACTAATAGTTTAATTAATGTGCATCCAATAAAGAAGCATGTTTTGTGGCAGTGACTGAACTCACGCGACAACAGACCTTTGTTTTTTCCCTACCCAGCATTTACAGAACCATTGTCCCATGGAATAATATGCACTGAAAAGTGCTACCCTAGAGAAGAGCAAGCAGTATTTCAAAAAATATTTATAAAGAATGATGAGGTCAGTTATTAGTGGGTTATTGCTTATGTCTCCAAGGATTCAAAAAAAAAGTAAATGAAAGCCAATTAAGCAAGAGACATTTAAGTCAGATGAATAGGAACATTTCTCATAGAAGAGCTGGACTGGTAAAATGTGAGTGCTGAACATAGATAGGATTTCTTGCATTAAGTGCAAGAAAGATGAAATATGATGTGCAACTTATCTTTATTTTTGTTTATGCAATGATAATAGCAACTATCAATATTTGAAAAGCTGCAGAATCTGATAGATTATAAATATAATAAAATTCCCATTGGAATAGGGAGACATTCACAATATGAAAGAAATTATCAAGGATAAGAACACTCTGTTTCAAGAGGCTGGTAGGTAAGTATAATATAACATTATCAAAGAATGGAAGAAGGTACCAGTTTCTGTAAAAGTAATTAAGAGACTGATATTTTGTTGAAGGTAATGAAATTTGAGCAGGAATACTGAGAAAATCAAGGAGCAATTGTGAGATGCCAAAATTGGTGGAATCAAAATTATGAGAAATGTAAGAGATGGTCAAACTAGATTGAAGGTGTTTTCAGTAGTTTTCTTTCCTTGGGTGAGTTTAAAGAAATCAAAATGGACAGATTATGATGTCTTTCATTGAGAAGATAAAGAAGGTAGAGTCTTATTTTTTACAGAACTAATTTAGGAGCTGGTAAACATAGTGCTCCAATCTGAAGATGAAGACGTAAATTGAATTTTTCAACAGCCATCAGAGTTCAAGAATTCAGCTGCCCATGGTAACCTAATATTTTAGTTTTAGAAGATTTGGGGGCAAATCTTTGCTATTTAGGAGAATGTTTAAATAAAGAGACAATAGAATAAGGTTAAAGTAATTATATTTTTAAAAGAAAGTTAAACTATTAAACTTAAGTCTGCTTATGTTTGTAAGCATGTGTTACAAAATTTTTTACAAGAATTGGTTTGCAGGTTCTAATGAGAAAAGAAGGGAGAAAATACCTGATGTGAAAATAATTGATTATTTGAAAAATCTCAAAGAAATCATGACTTTCATCAAAGGAAAAAAGTGGGCATTGTGATATATCACCAAAAAAATTCAGAGACAAAAAACTTGTTGCTTTTTTTAAAGACCGTTTAAATTAAAAAAAAAAATTATTTAGTATGCTGAGGAAGATGTTGAAATAGCTGAGGGAATTATATAACCATATACTTCTCTTTAATGGATAGTAAAAGAAGTAGAGTATCCTTTTTTATATGTTTGCAGTAAGGAACCTATTTATAAGCAAGCATTTACTTACTAAAGACCCAAGTCAAGGGTCAACTACTACATGAAAGCTTTTTGTCTCAATTCTCCTTTGCCCACATTCCTCATCCTAAAGCAGAATGAACCACTTTCCTCTAGGATTTCTATACTTTTGGCATTGAAAACATACGACTTTCAATTCGTGCTTTTAGAAAATATGCATTTTGTGTGAGGGCTGCCATGGTCATGCACAATGCTATGCAGAGACAATGCAATGCTAAGAAAATTACAGATGTCTATATTCAAAAAGCTCATATTATTACCTCAACCACTTTCTTGCCCTGAGAACATTAATTTTCCTTGATTGAAAAATGGAGAAAATAATATCATGTCATAGAATTATTATAAAAATTACATAAATGAATATAAATGACACTTAGCCAAGCCCATAGGAGTTCAGCAATGTTTCTTTGCTTTCAGTCTGGAAGCATGTATTCCATGTACCAAAGTCCTTGTTATATTATGGTGTATCTATTTCCAAATATTTGTTCTTTTTCATTTTGTTTGTACAGACTAACTCAAGATTAGCCTAGAGCTGAAACCTATGATTGAAAGAATAAGGAAGGTAAATAGGAAGTAAGGTAGGCAATGAGGGAGGGAAAGTTAAGTATGACCATTGTAGAGGAAAGCAAAAGTACCTCAGCAATGTAAAATGTTTCCCAGAGAAACTGGAACACCAGTAAACAAAATGTAAAACCAGCAAAACAGGAGGAGCAAATATACAGCTGCTTAACCATTTTTGTTCTTCCAGGATTACTATGATGATGATTTCTGTTTCTGCTCTTTTTTTCATTTAAAAGGCCATGTAAATACTTTTACTCTTAGATCTTACTTATTTTTCTTCCATTTATGTTTGCCAACTGGCTCCAAAATGTTTTTGCTCTTGTTCATTAAGAGACCAGGTGATCCTGTGTAAAACGTGATCATTTTCATTTTGTCACTGAGAATTTTTGTAACAAGCTTTGAAAAAGAAAACACAAAAATGACTCAAGGGTAAAAATAAAGGAGGTTAAAAAGAATTGTCAAATAGGAAAATTAGGAGTTATCTTTGAAAAAATAGAGTAAGAAAGATCAAGCAACTTCTCTTCTTTTTTTTAAATAAACTTTACATTTTTACGAGTGACGCCAACAGGGAAGAACCTGTACTATGCTAGGCATTTGACTAGGAGCTTTGCATGTACATTGTTCGTTTCATTTACTTTTTATGACAAATCTTTGAGGTACACTTTATATCCCCCATGTTTATAAGCAAGAAACTAAACCGTAAGGAAGTCATGTAACTAAAGTTTAAAGTTCAAGTATTATTAATATAAAATTCGTCTACATTATTCTTAATTCTCATTCTTGATGAGTTGTCTTTACTTATTTTGTTGTCCTTTGAATCGCTTCTGAGATTCCTGACTAGCAATGAAGAAAATCCAACTCTGGTATATAATAAGAATTAATATTTAAATCAGATCATGCTGCTCTTCAACTCTAAAAAAGTTCTGTATATTTAGACAAAAATCTAAACTCATTTACATTTAAGAAGATGTTTGCCATGATTACCTCCAGCTTACTCTTTAGTTTCATCTCTGACCAGTTTACAATTTTTACTTTGCATTTGAGAGATGCTGAAATGTTATTGAAATCCCAAAGCATACCCTTTTACATGAGGTTCCCTCTGCATGGAATGCCTTTTCCAAATGTGTCTACTTATTCATCTTTCAGGTACATCCTGATTTTAAAAATCCTACATCCTGTATGATACCTTTCTTAACATCACGAGGCAGCCCAAAGCATGATTTTTTCTGCACTCATGTTGTTCTGTCAACTCCTTCATTAAAGCAATTGTATTATCAATTGACAGTGATCTTAATTCATAAAAATAGCTAGATTTAGTTGAGTCCTGACAAGGCACTTTTCTTACATTGCATCAGTTAATCTTCCAGCAATCCTGCATGGAAAGCATTACTTTCACAAGATCATCCAGTTAGTAAGTGGTAAACTGGAAATAAAAGCCCAGGAAAAAAAAAGGCTCATTTTTTTCCTATGATATTCAAAATCTTTGGTGTTTGTTTCTCACTATAAGAAAGACATTTTAATGCATGAAAATATCATTATTCTTAATATCCTCATGATTCAACAAGTATATAGCATAAATACACACATAACATACATACATGCATTCATATATAAATATATTATTTTAAACGTAGACAAATGCCAGCTTGTGGATGAAGTAGGATTTTAAAGTGGGAATATTTTAATCATTGTTTAAGAGAGAAAAAACATTTCAACAAAAAGTAATGATGGGGACTTCTGGTTTCAGCTTCAACATGTAAAGTGCTTAGAAGTTTTTACTCTCATCTTTACAACAAGAAAAAACTAAAACTGATAACTTTTTGTAAACTTAGCAGAGAATTGAGTTTTCAGGGCAACTTGCTACCTCGAAATCAGGAGAGTGGGATGTGTGCAGAGGATCACAACCAAGACCTGTTTACCTGGAGCAGAAGTCTCCAGAGACATAAATAAGTATAAATACTTCAATGGTAATTTTGACAAATTCCTGAGGTTGAATGTAGACTAGTATGAGAGTGAGAAGCTTTTGGGGACTTCAGTGTTAGGAGAACTTCCAATAATAGTGGGCATTAGCACCAGAATCCCCAACAGGTTTAAATGTTAAAGAAGCAGAAAAAAAATACCCTCATGATGCTAGAAAGTAGAGTGGAAAAGTAATTATTATGAAATATGCCCTGAGCTTTCTCCATAGTGAAGACCAACTCTAAAGGGAAAAGACTCTGATATTGCCTTATCCCACTGGAGGAAGAGCATTCTTCCCACTCTAGTCTTCTCTAGACTTTTATCCCAAAGGGAGGAGAAAAATAGTCATTAAGGATCAGGTCTCCAAGGAAATAAATTGGGAATTCTGTAATTAGGAAGGGAGCTAGGAGAATAGGGTGGGGGTGAGGAGGGAAACTATACCACTGGGGAAACCCTTGTGAAGATCACAGCCCTAAGATACACTCACTAAAAGATAAAGATTTAATCATAGGATTATAGAAAGCTCCCTCTCACCCATATTTTACTGCCACACCAACTAGCTTCCTGTATAATGACTATGAATAACAACTGAAAGAGTTATTTTATGAATATCGACATATTGATTCTGAAGTTTCCATGGAAAGACAAGAGACACAGAATAACCCACACAATATTGATAGAGAAGAACAAATTTGGAGGACTGATAATACCTGACTTCAAGACTTAGTATAAATCTACATAATCAAGGTAGTGTTTTATTGGCAAAAGAACAAATAGATCAATGAATCTAATAAAGAGCCCAGAAATAGACATCCATAAATATAGTCAAATGATCTCTGACAAAGGAGTACAGGCAATACAATAGAACAAACATAGTGTCTTCAACAAATGGTGCTAGAACAACTGGACATCCACTTGCAAAATAAATACGTAAATAAATAAATAAATAAATAAATTTAGATACAAACCTTGCATCCTTTACAAAAATTTACTTAAAATGGATCATAGGCCTAAATGTAAAATGCAAATCATAAAATTCCTGGAAGATAATAGAGGAGAAAACCAAGATGACCTTGGGTAAAGTGATGCCTTTTTAGATACAACACGAAAGATATTATCCATGAAAGAAATAGTTGATAAGCTGGACTTCATTAAAATTAAAACACTTCTGCTTTGCAAAGATAATATCAAGAGAATTAGACAACAAGCCACAGACTGGAAAAAATATTTGCAAAATACACATCTAATAAAGGACTGTTATACAAAATATACAAAGAATACTTAAAACTCACAATCTACTCTTTCCAATAAGTGCACTGTAATCTATTGTTAAAATTTTCTGCACAGTCATATGAATTATGTTCATTAAACTAAAAACTTTCAGTTTAGCATTAATTGTAATGTCGTACAGTGTAATTTTAAAAATGGCTATGTTTAACAACCAGCAAGCACAATTCTTGAAAAACTATAATTGGTTCTTGTCAGTCAATATGAGCCTAGATAAGTTGGAAATGAGTGACAAACTTCTTCAGGAGCCAACTCACACAGGTAGACCCCACCACTTAATGATTCCCAATGAATAACCAAAGATCATTTGAGATAGGCATGCACTAGTACTTTCAAATACTATTTCATAGAAAGTGGTATGCAATGCTTGTTAAATAATATTTGGCTGCAAAGAATAGAAACAGATTCATTATTTCTTAAATAAAAATTCATCTAGTGAAAGGCTAGAAGCTTATCTCAGAGACAGCAGCAGCAACAATTAAATGTAAGCCAGATGGAAAAGTGAGAGTTATCAGCTAGTTATTTTATTTCACTTTTGATCATTCCATGGAATGATCTTTCCTCTGTTTTTCCATTTTTTCCTTTTTATCCTCAGATTAGTTTTGCCCATTCATTACTAGGTACGTGGTAGAAAATGGGAGCTAACCTTAAACCCATATAACTTAAAATGTGAGTGTCTATTATAGCCTGGGTAGCTAAGTTTTCCTTTAAAGACAATGCCTGTAGTTATGCCAAAATGAAGTGAGCTAAACATACATTAAGATTAGGCTAAAGTTTTAAAAGTTGCTAAAATCTGGCTATAGATTAATGCGCCTCTGTTAATAGTATCTATTGAGAGTTTCAAAATTACATTGTTTTTTTATCATAATCTGGCCTATTGTTGCCTCAAGAACTATGATGTGATTTCCCCCAAAATCAACGGTAATTTCCAAGAGATAGAGAATGATGAGGCCATGTCCCATTTTCTGTGTCTGAGTCTGTATCAGTTAGCTATTGGTGTGTGATGAACTACCCCAAAATGTAGTGGCTTAAAAGAACAACCAATTATTTGTCTCTCAATACAATAGATCTGAACTTATAGACTGGGAGCACCTGGGTGGTCCTTCTGGTATCAGCTGGATTTCCTCCTGCTCTGGATTGGGCAGGGACATTTTGTTATTTTAAACAAGACAAGCAGGCACTCTCACATTTTGGGGGCCTCAGTTGGGACAAAGAGCTTGACTTGGTCCATGGTATTGGTCATCCTCAACTAGATAGCATAGACTTTTTCATAGTTTAGGTAGGGTTTCAAGAAAGGTGTGCAAAGCATTTTGAAATCTGGACTCAGAACTTGCATAATTAATACTTCTGCCACATTCTATGGCCAAACCAAGTCTCGAGGACAGCTGGATAATGGGGTGGAGCAATATATTCCAGTTCTTAGTGGAAGGAGCTTTAAAGTCACATTACAAAAGATTCAGTACAAAAAGTTCAGAGACTTTTAGCCATTCTTATAATCTACCACAGAGTCCTTAATAGATGTAAACTTTTCCAGAGTTCCTTCCTGACCAACATTTTAACTGAAATACTGATGCTAAATTAGTATTCTGATAACTAGAAAAGACATCCAAAAATGATTTTATTAATTGGCCTCTGATAAATACTTTAGACTCTGGTGCATTTTTAATGGTTGGCTGTCACTATGTCATATGTAAATGAATACAAATATCTCTGCCACCCAAACCATACATTTTGTGGGTCATAACTGAATTCAAAACAAGTTATTAAATACAGTGGTTTGAAAGAATATTTATCATATTTTTATGTCTGTAAAAACTTTGCATCTTGGGCTTCCCTGGTGGCGCAGTGGTTGAGAATCTGCCTGCCAATGCAGGGAACACAGGTTCGAGCCCTGGTCTGGGAAGATCCCACATGCCGTGGAGCAACTAGGCCCGTGAGCCACAACTACTGAGCCTGTGCGTCTGGAGCCTGTGCTCCGCAACAAGAGAGGCCGTGACAGTGAGAGGCCTGCGCACCGCGATGAAGAGTGGCCCCCGCTTGCCGCAACTAGAGAAAGCCCTCGCACAGAAACGAAGACCCAACACAGTCAAAAATAAATAAATAAATAAATAAATAAATAAATAAAAAACAAAACAAAACTTTGCATCTTTGGTGGAATATTTGGATATCTGCAAAAGACAAATTTTCATAAAGGTTCTGTAGCTTTCTTATTAAATACATTCATAAGTCTTTAATTTCAATTTATATAATTATATAATGATTTTTCTGTATTATATTTCCTTGATTATATAAAAGATATATTTATTAGAATTTATTAATAAATTCTATCAGCTATTTAGGTTATTCTTTTTTATTTTCTGTGTTAACAGTTTTTTAATCTGTACCTATTTATTTTGTTTCTATATTTCCAGCTTTTAATATCTCTATTTCACTCTCTTGTCTAATTGGTTAATATTTCCAGATCTATTTTAAGGAGTGATATTTAATAGTGGAGATCCATATACTTTCTTCATTTTAGTAGAAATATTTCTGGCATTTCATCATAAATAAGTTCTTCATTCAACAAATATTTAATGAACACCTACTGTATACCAGGTACTGTCATTTTAGACATGTCTAAATTATATTTATCATGACAAAGAAAGACCTCTTAATTTTTTAAAGTTTAAAAACTTAAGACTGAATACATGTAAATTTAAAAATTTTAGCTAATACATTTTCCACATATTTTGAAATCTTATTTTTCCCCTTTGCCCATTAATATGATGATAAAATTAAGGTTTTAATGGGAACGTGCACACACACACACACACACACACACACCCCTCAGGGTAACGTTATACACAGTAATCTATATCTTGCTATTTCAATTTACCAGTATGTCTTGGTGATCCTTCCATATCATTACAAATGAAGCAGATATGTTGCTTTTATTTACTGATTGTTTTTCAACATATGTATGTACCAAAATGTACTTAACCACTCTTACACTGATGCATATCTAAGGAGTTTCTATCTTTAGCTATTATGGAACAAAACAGGGAGAAATATGAAATCTCATCATTAGCATATAGTTCAGGTGATACCCTCACATGGAACCTAAACTGTAACTGTAAGCACCACCACACTCTCTGAGAAAAGTATAAAAAAAGGAGAAAAATAATTCAATACACTATAATATAGCAACTACAGTTCTTAATTCTGGAGCTGATAATGGAGCCAAAAAAAACTGATAATTACAGATCTTAGTGTGTGTTCTTCTTACCCCGGGCCATTACCTCAGGGATTTTTCTTAAATGAAGTTAACCATATCTTCATCCCTAAAGATTCAAAGTATTCAGTGATGCTGTATTTTGGGAGTTGCCATAGTTTCCTAGTGACTATTTTTACTGAAAGTAAAAGGGGGAATAAAGAAGAAATCCAGTGAACCACATAGCTCCTAGATATAAGCATTTACTCCTCTGGTGAAGGTACTACACAATTTCTTTCATTGTTTTTTTTTAACATCTTTATTGGAGTATAATTGCTTTACGTTGCTGTTAGTAGCTGCTGTATAACAAAGTGAATCAGCTACATGTATACATATATCCCCATATCCCCTCCCACTTGCGTCTTCCTCCCACCATCCCTATACCACCCCTCTAGGTGGTCACAAAGCACTGAGCTGATCTCCCTGTGCTATGTGGCTGCTTCCGACGAGCTATCTATTTCATATTTGGTAGTGTATATACGTCAAAGCCACTCTCTCACTTTGTTCCAGTTTACCCTTCCCACTCCCCATGTCCTCAAGTTCATGCTCTACATCTGCGCCTTTATTCCTGTCCTGCCCTTAGGTTGTTCAGAACCTTTTTTTTTTTTTTTAGATTCCATATATATGTGTTAGCATACGGTATTTGTTTTTCTCTTTCTGACTAACCTCACTCTGTATGACAGACTCTAGATCCATCCACCTCACTACAAAAAACTCAATTTCGTTTCTTTTTATGGCTGAGTAATATTCCATTGTATACATGTACCACATCTTCTTTATCTATTCATCTGTTGATGGACACTTAAGTTGCTTCCATGTCCTGGCTATTGTAAACAGTGCTGAAATGAACATTGTGGTACATGACTCGTTTTGATTTATGGTTTTCTCAGGATATATGCCCAGTAGTGGGATTGCTAGGTCCTATGGTAGTTCTATTTTTAGTTTTTTATGGAACCTCCATACTGTTCTCCATAGTGGCTGTATCAATATACATTCCCTCCAACAGTGCAAGAGGGTTCCCTTTTCTCCACACCCTCTCCAGCATTTATTGTTTGTAGAATTTGTGATGATGGTCTTTCTGACCTGTGTGAGATGAAACCTAATTGTAGTTTTGATTTGCATTTTTCTAATGATTAGTGATGTTGAGCATCCTTTCATGTGTTGGTTGGCAATCTGTATATCTTCTTTGGAGAAATGTCTATTTAGGTCTTCTGCCCACTTTTGGATTGGATTGTTTGTTTTATGATATTGAGCTGCGTGAACTGCTTGCATATTTGGAGATTAATCCTTTGTCAGTTGATTCATTTGCAAATGTTTTCTCCCATTCTTGAGGGTTGTCTTTTCATCTTGTTTATGGTTTCCTTTGCTGTGCAAAAGCTTTTAAGTTTCATTAGTTCCCATTTGTTTATTTTGGATTTTATGTCCATTTCTCTAGGAGGTTGGTCAAAAAGGATCTTGCTGTGATTTATGCCCTAGAGTGTTCTTCCTATGTTTTCCTCTAAGAGTTTTACAGTGTCTGGCATTATATTTAGGTCTTTAATCCATTTTGAGTTTATTTTTGTGTATGGTGTTAAGGAATGTTCTAATTTTATTCTTTTACATGTAGCTGTCCAGTTATCCCAGCACCACTTATTGAAGAGGCTGTCTTTCCTCCATTGTATATTCTTGCCTCCTTTATCAAAGATCCGGTGACCATATGTGCGTGGGTTTATCTCTGGGCTTTCTATCCTATTCCATTGATCTATATTTCTGTTTTTGTGTCAGTACCATATTGTCTTGATTACTGTAGCTTTGTAGTATAGTCTGAGTCAGGGAGCCTGACTCCTACAGCTCGATTTTTCTTTCTCAAGATTGCTTTGAATATTTGGAGGTCTTTTGTGTTTCCATACAAATTGTGAAATTTTTTGTTCTAGTTCTGTGAAAAATGCCATTGGTAGTTTGGGAAGGATTGCATTGAATCTGTAGATTGTTTTGGGTAGATTAATCATTTTCACAATGTTGACTCTTCCAATCCAAGAACATGGTATATCTCTCCATCTGTTTGTATCATCTTTACTTTTTTTCACCAGCATCTTATAATTTTCTGAATACAGGTTTTTTGTCTGCTTAGGTAGGTTTATTCCTAGGTATTTCATTCTTTTTGTTGCACTGGTAAATGGGAGTGTTTACTTAATTTCTCTTTCAGATTTTTCATCATTAGTATATAGGAATGCAAGAGATTACTGTGCACTAATTTTGTATTCTGCTACTTTACCAAATTCATTGATTAGCTCTAGTAATTTTCTGGTAGCATCTTTAGGATTCTCTATGTATGGTATCATGTCATCTGCATGCAAACAGTGACAGCTTTACTTCTTCTTTTCCGATTTGGATTCCTCTTATTTCTTTTCTTCTCTGATTTCTGTGGCTAAAACTTGCAAAACTATGTTGAATAATAGTCGTTAGAGTGGGCAACCTTGTCTTGTTCCTGATCTTAGTGGAAATGATTTCAGTGTTTCACCATTGAGAATGATGTTGCCTGTGGGTTTGTCATATATGGCCTGTATTATGTTGAGGAAAGTTCCCTCTATTCCTACTTTCTGGAGGGTTTTTATTATAATTGGTGTTGAATTTTGTCAAAAGCTTTTTCTGTATCTTTTGAGATGATCATATGGTTTTTCTACTTCAATTTGTTAATATGGTTTATCATATTGATTGATTTGCATATATTGAAGAATTCTTGCATCCCTGGGATAAACCCCACTTGTTCATTGTGTATGATTCTTTTAATGTGCTGTTGGATTCTGTTTGCTAGTATTTTGTTGAGGAATTTGGCATCTATGTTAATCAGTGATATTGACCTGTAGTTTTCTTTCTTTGTGACATCTTTGGTTGTGGTATCAGGGTGATGGTGGCCTCATAGAATGAGTTTGGGAGTGTTCCTCCCTCTGCTGTATTTTGGAAGAGTTTGAGAAGGATAGGTTTTAGGTCTGCTCTAAGTGTTTGATAGAATTTTCCTGTGAAGCCATCTGGTCCTGGGCTTTTGTTTGTTGGAAGATTTTTAATCACAGTTTCAATTTCAGTGCTTGTGATTGGTCTCTTTATATTTTCCATTTCTTTCTGGTTGTGTCTCCGAAGGTTGTGCTTTTGTAAGAATCTGTCCATTTCTTCCAGGTTGTCAATTTTATTGGCATATATTTGCTTGTAGTAATCTCTCAGGATCTTTTGTATTTCTACAGTGTCAGTTGTTACTTTTCCTTTTTCATTTCTAATTCTATAGATTTGAGTCTTCTCCTCTTTTTTCTTGATGAGTTTGACTAATGATTTATCAATTTGTTTATCTTCTCAAAGAACCAGCTTTTAGTTTTATTGATCTTTCCTATTGTTCCTTTCTTTCTTTTTTTTCATTTACTTCTGATCTAAACTTTATGATTTCTTTGCTTCTGCTAACTTTGGGGTTTTTTGTTCTTCTTTCTCTAATTTCTTTAGATTTAAGGTTAGGTTGTTTATTTGAGATGTTTCTTGTTTCTTAAGGTAGAATTGTATTGCTATATACTTCCCTCTTAGAACTGCTTTTGCTGCATCCCATAGGTTATGTGTCGCCGTGTTTTCGTTGTCATTTGTATCTAGGTATTTTTTTATTTCTTCAGTGATCTCTTGGTTATTAAGTAGTGTATTGTTTAGCCTCCATGTGTTTGTATTTTTAACAGATTTTTTCCTGTAATTGATATCTAGTCTCATAGCATTGTGGTGAGAAATGATACTTGATACGATTTCAATTTCTTAATTTTATCAAGGCTTGATTTCTGATCCAGGATATGATCTATCCTGGAGACTCTACCATGAGCACTTGAGAATAAAGTGTATTCTTTTGTTTTTGGATGGAATATCCTGTAAATATCAATTAAGTCCATTTTTTTTAATGTATCATTTAAAGCTTGTGTTTCCTTATTTATTTTCATTTTGGATGATCTGTCCATTGGTGAAAGTGGGGTGTTAAAGTCCCATACTATGATTGTGTTACTGTTGATTCCCCCTTTTATGGCTTTTAGCATTTGTCTTATGCATTGAGGTGCTCCTATGTTGGGTGCATAAATATTTTCAATTGTTATATCTTCTTCTTAGATTGATCCCTTGATCATTATGTAGCATCCTTCTTTGTCTCTTGTAATAGTCTTTGTTTTAAAGTCTATTTTGTCTGATATGAGAATTGCTCCTCCAGCTTTCTTTTGATTTCCATTTGCATGGAATATCTTTTTCTATCCCCTCACTTTTAGTCTGTATGTCTCCGTAGGTCTGAAGTGTGTCTCTTTTAGACAGCATATATACGGGTCTTGTTTTTGTATCCATTCAGCCAGTCTCTGTCTTTTGGTTGGAGGATTTAATCCATCTACATTTAACGTAATTATCAATATGTATCTTCATATTACCATATTCTTAATTGTTTGGGGTTTGTTATTGTAGGTCTTTTCCTTCTCTTGTGTTTCCTGCCTAGGGAAGTGCCCTTACCATTTGTGGTAAAGCTAGTTTTTTGATGCTGAATTCTCTTAGCTTTTGCTTGTCTATAAAGATTTTAATTTCTCTGTCAAATCTGAATGAGGTCCTTGTTGGGTAATCTTGGTTGTAGTTTTTTCCCTTTCATCAGTTTAAATATGTCTTGCCACTCCCTTCTGGCTTGCAGAATTTCTGCTGATATCTCAGCTGTTATCCTTATGCGGATTCCCTTGTATATTTTTTGTTGTTTTTCTCTTGCTGCTTTTAATATTTTTTCTTTGTATTCAATTTTTGATAGTTTGATTAATATGTGTTTTGGCATGTTTCTCCTTGGATTTATCCTGTATAGGACTCTCTGCGCTTCCTAGACTTGATTAACTATTTCTTTTCTCATCTTAAGGAAGTTTTCAACTATAATCTCTTCAAATATTTTCTCAGTCCCTTTCTTTTTCTCTTCTTCTTCTGGGACCCCTATAATTCGAATGTTGGTGAATTTAATGTTGTCCCAGATGTCCCTTAGACTGTCCTCAATTCTTTTCATTCTTTTTTCTTTATTCTGCTCTGCAGCAGTTATATCCACTCTTTTATCTTCCAGGTCACTTATTCGTTTTTCTGCCTCAGTTATTCTGCTGTTGACTCCTTCTAGTGTGTTTTTAATTTCATTTATTGTGTTGTTCAACATTGTTTGTTTGCTCTTTAGTTCTTCTCGGTCCTTGTTAAATGTTTCTTGTATTTTCTCCATTCTATTCCCATGATTTTGCATCATCTTTACTATCATTACTCTGAATTCTTTTTCAGGTAGACTGCCTATTTCCTCTGCATTTGTTTGGTCTGGTGCATTTTTACCTTGCTGCTTCATCTGCTGTGTGTTTTTCTGTCTTCTCATTTTGCTTAACTTACTGTGTTTGGGGTCTCCTTTTCGCAGGCTGCATGTTCTTAGTTCCTGTTGTTTTTGGTGTCTGCCCTCCGTGGCTAAGATTGTTTCAGTGGGTTATGTAGGCTTCCTGGTGGAGGGGACTAGTGCCTGTGTTCTGGTGGATGAGGCTGGATCTTGTCTTTCTGGTGGGCTAGTCCATGTCCAGTGGTGTGTTTTGGGGTGTCTGTGACCTTATTGTCATTTTAGGCAGCCTCTCTACTAATGGGTGCGGTTGTGTTCCTGTCTTGCTAGTTGTTTGGCAAAGGGTGTCCAGCACTGTAGCTTGCTGGTCATTCAGTAGAGATGGGTCTTGGTGTTGAGATGGAGATCTCTGGGAGATTTTCACTGTTTGATATTATGTGGAGCTGGGAAGTCTCCTGTGGACCAATGTCCTGAACTCAGCTCTCCCATCTCAGAGGCACAGGCCTGAAACCCGGCCGTAGCACTGAGACCCTGTCATCCACATGGCTCAGAATAAATGTTAGAGAAAAAGAAAGAAAGAAAGAAAGAAAAAATAAAATAAAATAGAAAAGTTATTACAATAAAAATAATTATTAAAAATAAAAAATATATTTTTATGTAATAAAAAAAAGAAAGAAAGAAAGAAGAGAGCAACCAAACAAACAAACAAAATCCACCAATGATAAGAAGCGCTAAAAACTATACTAAGAAAAAAAACGGGCAGACAGAACCCTAGGACATATGGTAAAAGCAAACTTATATAGACATAGTCACAGACAGAAGCAAACACATACACACTCACAAAAAGAGAAAAAGGAAAAATATATATGTATCGTTGCTACCAAAGTCCACTGCCTCAATTTGGGATGATCTGTTGTCTATTCAGGTATTCCACAGCTGCAGGGTACATCAAGTTGATTTTGGAGATTTAATCTGCTGCTTCTGAGGCTGCTGGGAGAGATTTCCCTTTCTCTTCTTTGTTTGCACAGCTCCTGGAGTTCAGCTTTGGTTTTCGCCCCGCCTCTGCGTGTAGGTCGCCTGAGGGCATCTGTTCCTTGCTCAGACAGGACGGGGTTAAAGCAGCAGCTGATTAGGGGGCTCTGGCTCACTCAGGCCCGTGGGAGGGAGAGGTGCAGAATGGGAGGCGAGCCTGTGGCATCAAAGGCTGGCGTGACATTGCACCAGCCTGAGGCGTGCCGTGTGTTCTCCCGGGGAAGTGGGTCCTCGATCACAGGACCCTGGCAGTGGCTGGCTGCACAGGCTCCTGGGAGAGGAGGTGTGGATAGTGACCTGTGCTTGCACACAGGCTTCTTGGTGGCTGCAGCAGCACCCTTAGCGTCTCATGCCCGTCTCTGGGGTCCAAGCAGATAGCCATGGCTCACGCCCGTCCTTTGAGCTTATTTAGGCAGTGCTCTTAATCCCCTCTCCTTGCGCACCACGGAACAAAGAGACAAGAAAAAGTCTCTTGGCTCTTCGGCAGTTCCAGACCTGTTCCCGGACACACTGCCCACTAGCTGTAGTTCACTAGCCCGCTTCAGGCTGTGCTCACACAGCCAAACCCAGTCCTCTCCCTGCGGTCTGAACTCTGGAGCCAGAGCCTCAGCTCTCAGCCTCCACCCGCCCCAGCGGGTGAGCAGACAATCCTCTCGGGCTGGTGAGTGCTGGTCGGCACCGATCCTCCATGCGGGAATCTCTCTGCTTTGCCCTCCGTACCCCTGTTGCTGTGCTTTCCTCCGTGGCTCCGAAGCTTCCCCCCTCCGCCACCCACAATCTCTGCCCATGAAAGCGCTTCCCAGTGTGTGGAAACCTTTCCTCCTTCACAGCTCCCTCCCACTGGTGCAGGTCCTGTCCCTATTCTTTTGTCTCTGTTTTTTCTTTTTTCTTTTGCCCTACCCAGGTATTTGGAGAGTTTCTTGCCTTTTGGGAGGTCTGAGGTCTTCTGCCAGCGTTCAGTAAGTGTTCTGTAGGAGTTGTTCCACATGTAGATGTATTTCTGATGTATTTGTGGGGAGGAAGGTGATCTCCACTTCTTACTCTTCCGCCATCTTGAAGCTTCTCTCCTTAATTGGCCAATTTTTAACCAAGTTTTTGTTTGCTTGCTTATTCATTAGTTGATTGATTTCAAGGGTTTTTATTTATTTGAATTTATACTTTTACTGAATCACTGGTCCGTAGATTTATACTTTTTGGAAATTTAAGTTGTTTTATAACAAGATTATTATTATATTTTATAAAAGTTTCAAGAATTAATAAACTCTTATCACCATATATAGCTCAGCTGATACTCTCAACTGTAACCTAACGTATAAGTTTAGCTACCACCATAGTTTAGAAAAGTTATCTAAAAAAAGCTTCAAACTCATATATTTTATAAGTTTATTAGATCTATGGTCCATGTAAATATAAAAATGCTATGTAGACAAATATATAAATTGCATAAGTTTCTATGTGGTATATACACACATCTTTTATATACAGACGTATATGTATATGTCTTCTGTTGTCCTGTAGAGTCTTCTACAAAAATTGTGGTTTTATTTCCCTTTTTATTTGCTGTAATCTTTCTTTTATGTACATACATATTATGTTATGTGATACATGAAATTTCACTAAAACTACATCTTATTTTTTTATGTTAGTCCCCATTATCTAATGTTCTTTATATTTCTATACATCTTTTTTGCCTTAAAATAAAGCTCAAATTTGAATGAATATTATACAGGAAGATTTTTAGAGATGATTTTTATGCAGTTTGTGTTGCATGACACCATTTTTGAATGTTACACTTGCTCCCTACCCCACAGATATCTCCTCAAGAGACAATTAAGACCATATTGCTTTTTTTTTTTTTTATAAATTTATTTATTTTATTTTTGGCTATGTTGGGTCTTCGTTTCTGTGCGAGGGCTTTCTCTAGTTGCGGCGAGCGGGGGCCACTCTTCATCACGGTGCACGGGCCTCTCCCTGTCGCGGCCTCTCTTGTTGCGGAGCACAGGCTCCAGACGCGCAGGCTCAGTAGTTGTGGCTCACGGGCTTAGTTGCTCCGTGGCATGTAGGATCTTCCCAGACCAGGGCTTGAACCCGTGTCCCCTGCATTGGCAGGCAGATTCTTAACCACTGCGCCACCAGGGAAGCCCAGACCATATTCCTTTTTGATGTACTTTAGTGTATCCTGTTTCTTTGGAATATGTAACAATAATGATATAGGTTATAAGATGAGGACACAGGATTCAGCTCGTTCCCTTCAAATTCATCTCTCCCAAGAGAGTGTGAATTTTAAGAGAGCAAGAACCTCATCTGCTTTGTCCATAAGGCAGATCTTGTCTCTAGCTCTGTGCCTGACACATAATAGATACTTAATAAATATTAAATGAATAAAGTGAGGCCAGAATTGTTTTTGAAAGCTAGATAACTCAGCTTTTAATCCTTCAATGGGTCATTGTGATGATCAGGATGGTATTTAACTCCTTAGTTTAGCATCTAGAGTGTTCATACTTCCTACTCATTTTAGGATGAAGCCCAAGTCATTTTCATTATATAGACTTTAAGGTCTTTGCATAGTCTGACCCTTACATGCTCCTTCATGTCATATGTTTCTATTTTCCTCCTTGATCCCTAGGCATTAATTACCTACCAACCTCCAGTTCCTTAAATATTTCATTCTTCCTCCAAACATAGAACCTTTGCAAATACTTTGTCTTCTGCAATCAAACACCCTGCCTCCATTCCCTCTACTCTCTTAATTTCTCTTAATCTTTTCTATGTCAGCTGAAATTTAACTTCCTCAGAGACTTGTTTCCTGATAATCCATGTTAGGTTTTGTTTCCCTGTTATACTATTAGTCCTTCGACACACTGATTATAGTTTGCAAATGTGTGTTTGAATTGACATTCGAATAATGTCTAGAACATAAACCTCCTTTAGGCAGAGTCTGTGTCCAAATATTTACTCATATTGTATCCCAGGAATAGAACACAATAACTCATTGATGGTTAATACATATTTGTTAAATAAAGAGGTGAATAAGTGGGTGCTTGTTTAATTATCTGCTTCCATCTGTAGTTTTTCCCACATATATCATTTCTTTATACATAACAAATTGGGTTCACCAAGCAGGTCATTTTATTTCACACCTGTGCTTAGAATGGTATTTACTATTCTAATATAATGGTCTCTGCCATCTCAAGCCCACACACCTTTCATTTCAGTTATATTTTTGTGAGTATTATATAATTTAGACATCAGAATGTTGTTTCTTGACTAAAAAGGCAGAATTTACTTAAGGCAGAATCTGCATCATTCCCAAAATGTGAATCTTCAAGGATTAGCTCTTAGGGTTTTCCTTACTATTTCACAAAACTCTAGATTCTCTGTTGAAGATAGATTTCATAATTATTTATCTTGTGAATTTGAAGGTTTTGTCCGTCAATCAATGTAATAACTCCATTTTTGCCCCTTGGGTCAATTATCTCCACATTGATCACAGTGATTCATGTAAACATGTTATTTTTCTCTTTCTGATTATTTCCCATTATACAAAACAAATTCCAAACCTCTTGGTACAGCATTTTGGTGTTACATTGTATAGCCTTTGAAAAATATTCAAGTCTTATTGCCTGCTAATTTATCACTTACAACATTTATCAAATGCATTTATATAGCAAATATTGGAGAAACTGCTATGGTTCAGAAAGTGTTCTAACAGTCTAGATAGAGCAGTGAATAAAATAGACAAAAAACTCTATGCTTATGCAACTTACATACTAGTTGGGAGTGAGGGGCAAAAAAGGAGGGAAATATATAACATGCTAGAAGATAGCAAGTAATTTGGAAAAAAAAAAAAAAAAAATACAACAAGGGAGAGAGAGAGAAGAAGTACCAGGAAGGGAGGTGCAAGTTTGCTGTGGTCAAGAAAGAGCTCTCTGAAACAATGGAACAATGACCTGAATGAAGTAAGAGCTCCAGTTCTTCAGCTGACTAACTTATAATGATCCTTTAAGAATCAGCTCTTTTATCTTTGGCTAGAGTAAGACACAAATGAATGACACACACCTTGTTCCTTTCATGACAACTTTGGGTTTGGTTTCCCATCTATGTGTTTCTATAGCATTCTGTGTTTATAACTCTCATATCACACACTTGGTAAAATAAAAATATTTCTGTATATGTCTGACAGCCTTCATCTACTAAAATGTTAATCTCTCAAGGAAAGAGACCATTAAAAATTTAACTTTATATACTGCGCTTAGCAAAGATGTTCAGTAAATATTTATTGAATTGATTTGAAAATCAACTGGACTGAGATTTTTATAAACTAATCCATAATTATATTATTATAGTGAAATCAGTCTTCTCTTGGCCTTAGTTTCTCATTTGAAAAATGAGAGATATTGTAAGTCTTATGGACGTTTAGAAGGAAAAAGTGGTAAAATTCTGCCATTAAATAAAATGATGCTATTATCTAGGATGACCCCCAAATTGCCTTTATGAAAAGTAAAACCTCTCAGAGGAAATCACTAGATAGTTTCTTCATATTATTTTTTCTTTTATATTGAGTACGAAATTGGTTGTATTTCCAGTTCGGTGAGCCCAGCAGCAGTACAAAATGAGTCAGCTAGCTTGAATTTTACTCACCAAACCTAAAGATGTTGATGGTTTATTTATTTATTAAAAATTCATACCCTTGGAGTCCTGCTTTCGGTACAGCTGACTAGTTCCTGTCAGACCTATCCCTTTACCAGATAACAACTATAAAATCTGGCAGGGAATAGGCAACCACCTAAATTCTGTGAAGTGTGAACAAAAGCGAGCTGATCAATAAGGGAGTTGACACATAGAAAAAGGGAATAGGAAGGGTGAAATATCAGTTCCTATGTCTTTTAGCCTGAGGGTAACCTGCAATCAAAGCTACTCTGGCCATGAAACTTCAATTCCAAAAGTTCAGGGCAACCAATGTTGCAGAAAAGAGAGAGGAGAATCCCAGAAAGGAAGTACCCAGAAAGGATAACACCAAATTCTTTGTATAAACTTTTTGAGTCTCTGCCCCCTGTGCTAGTCCTATGAGCAGTCTTCAGCTAAAGACAAAATTACCCAAGCAAGTAAAAGCAAATAAGTCCACTCCCGGATATGTCATAATCAAGCTGGTGAAAACAAAGCTAAAAGGAAAACCTTGAAATAGGCCATATAAGGATGAGATAGTTCCACATAGGGGGAATGATTTTTGAATGAATGCTGACTTTATCAAAAATATATAGTCCAGAAAGCATTGGAAAACATCATTAAAGTCTTGGAAGGGATTTATTATCAAACCATAGTTTCAGACAAAGCAAATATATCCATTGACACTGAAAATGGAATAGATTAATTTTTATATAAAATGCAATGGAGAATTCATTTCCATTGGATCACCACTATAGGAAATTCTGAAGGAAGTTCTTCAGGCTGGAAATGAGGAGAATCAAAAATGGTAAATGTTTAGCAAGCATTTTTTCTTTCTTATTTCTTTAAACTACATAGGATTGTTTGAAACAAAAAGGATTGTGTTTTCTTTTCTTGTTTAGAATGTATGTTCGTATAATAGAATCTAGTATTGTAAAAAGAATGAGAACAGTAGATGAAGGTCTATGTTAATTAAAGGTTAACACATATTTAATTAATACAATATTAACTACAAAGTGACTATGAAAAGTTAGGGATGAAAGAGATCACCTCAGATCTGACAGACACTGAGAGAATAAAACAATGATACTGTGGATAATTTTATGCCAATAAATTTGACAATTAAGATAAACTGCATAGGTGATATAAACATTTATGGTAGCATAAGATGTCCCTCACTACAAAAATTTGACATCCATCCATGGATAAAAGTGTTTTTGAGGAAGCTGTGGGTACAACATCATACACCAAGGGGCCAGGGAGGAATCTGGGCCACCCATGCATTAGGAAACTGGCAGCCAGACTTTGGTCCTGGATGTGGACCCTGCAGTGGTTCATGAACCAGCTCCAGCTTCTCTTGAACACAGCACAGGAGCCCCTGGAAAACAGTGACACAGACAATTGCTCACAGATGAGAGCCTTTGTAGAAGTCCAGGTTTCTAGAGGAAAAGTTCCAGCAGACCATTTGAGGAAAAAAGAAAATGAGTTTGGATGCTTTGGAGATAGTAAGAGGAACCGTTTAACTTTACATGCCTCACACCTCCTCCAAGAGGACACAGCTTAGGGTCAAGAGAGATCTTCCTCATCCTGTGACTTCTTCCTCAGAACAAAGAGAAAATGTGTGAGTGGGTTGGCTTCCCCATCTATACAGGATGCTGCCAAAGGGGCTCATTTTTCTCACCCCAATCCAGAATATCGAATCATGAGCTACATGACACAAGGGTAGGTGTATGCCTAGAAGATCTGAGAAGGCCTCGATATCCTTACCAGTGCTATAGGAAGTATTTCTCTCCTGAGGTCAGTCAGTAAAGACTTGAGGAGGTGGCTGATATTTCAAATATAATCAGCAATGCAATACTTCAAAAACATGAAATAAAATCAAGGAAATATGACACCAAAGAATCAAAATTTACCAATAACTAACCTCATAGAGTTAGAGATGTGCATTTTACCAGATAAACAATTCAAAATAACTATTTGAAGAAAACTCAATGAGCTACAACACACACACACACACACACACACACACACACACACACACACAGAAAGATAATTCAATGAGATCAGAAAAACTACACATGATCAATATAAGTTTAACAGAAGTATAGAAATCATTTAAAAACTCAAATGGATATTCTGGAGCTGAAGAAACAATGAATGAAATGAAAACTGCCATAGAGATCATCAACAGCAGACTTGATCAAGCAGAAGACAGAATCAGTGGGACTGAAGGTAGGAACTTGAAATTACTCTCCTTGGAGTGGACAAAGAAAAAACAAGAAAAAAGAGTGAGGAAAGCTTACATGATCCATAAGATAACATCAAAAGAACCAATTTGTAAATTATTGGAGTTTCAGAAGGAGAAGAGAAGAAAAAAAGGGAGAAGGGAGCAGAGAATTTATTTAAAGAAATAATGACTGAGAAGTTCCCAAATTTGGGGAGAGATTTATGTAACAAATTTCATGAAGCTCACAGATCACCAAAGCTAGTCAATTTAAAGATATCCTTTTCAAGATATATCATAATAAAACTGTAAACGTTGTGGAGGTGATATAAGACAACTAACTACCATGCATTTTTGGCAAAGCATAAAACATGGAGCAACCACTTTGGCTAAGGGCTGTTTTGTTGTTGCTTGCTTTGTTTTTTTCTTTAATAAACTTGAACATACATCTACCAGACAACTCAGGAAGCCTATATATTTGTCCAGGAGTATTGAAAAATATGTTTACAAAAATATTTGTACAAGAATTTTCATAAAAAGCTTTACTCATAAAAGCCCAAAACTAGAACCAGCCCAAGTACCTATTAATAGGAAAATGAATTAAACTGTAGTATATTTGTATACTGGAAATCTAATCAGCAATAAAAAGGTACCAACCACTGATACATGCGGAAATAAGAATAAATCTCAAGTATTCAGCTGTCTTTAAGTTACCTTATCAAAATATGCATACTCTACTATTCCATTTTTATGAAATTTTAGCAAAGGAAAGCTAAATTTTGGTGGGGAAAAATCAGAAATCTGATTATCTCCAGCTCTGCAGAGGAGAGGGGAAGGGAGCTCTGATTTACTTTGAAGTATTTGTCTATTTCCATGGTATAAATACTACCACCATGCCCAATTTCACTTTTAACCTTCATACTCCTTGTGTTCTAACTGAATCAGGTAATTTGCTTAGGCTCTCCCTAACCTTGAGTCTTTTGGCCGTTTCATTTTCCTTGCCTGTTCACAAACCATCTCTGCTAGTCAATGTTTATTGATCATCTACCATGTACTACTTTCAATGTCAGTCAACTGGAATGTCTCCCTCTGAGAAAAGTCACAAAAGGTAATGCTTCATTAATGTTTTTATCAAGTTGGATAAAGTAACCAGATTCTTCTATGTCCTACTTTGCACCTTCATGTACCACTATTCTTAGGCAATTTTGTATTAGTTATAGGACAAGCCTTTTCTTTCCAAAACATCCACAGTCCCCTGAAAGTTGGTTCTATGATTCTGAGGTAAAAACAACCTATTCTTTTTTCTTATTTGAGTCAACCACAGAAGGCACTCAAAACATGTTAGTTGATTTGAATTAGTTTGAATTAAAAAATACATATGGAACATATGTTGTGTGCAGGGTTAGATACAAGGTCTGCAAGGAAGTTTGAACTATGTCGGCACTGAAGCTTATAATGAAGTATAGGGGAAAGGGAATTCTAAAAATAATTTAAAATATAAGGTAGCATATGCTTTGCTCCAAATGAATGGTATAAACAATAAGTACTAAAGACTTATGATGGCCAGGATTTGAAACATCTGTGATTGATTTTTTTTTTACAACTTTGACCTAACTCAACTGGACTGAAAAAAATGTTTTTTTCTAATTCAGAACAGCTGTCTATAGTTAAGTCACATAGTAAGAATGCCCTGGACTCAGTGATGAAGCCATATTAAAATAACACTTGCAGACCGCGGAAGGAGCGAGAAAGGCAAGCCGGACCTGCACGTCTCTTCCGCCCCTGCATGCCTCTTCCGCCCCGGGCCCAGAAGGGAGATGTGGCTAGGGCTTCGCCAGCCTCACTAGGTCTGCCATTTTCAATTTTCAGAGTCTGTTGACTGTAATCTTGCTGCTTCTATGTACCTGTGCTTATATCCTATCCTTGGCACTCAGCCTCCTGGACAGAAATAAAACTGGGCTGTTGGGTATATTTTGGAACTGTGTCAGAACTGGTGAACGGAACAGTCCTTATGTTGCGGTATGCTGTATTGTGGTGGCCTTCAGCATCCTCTTCATACGGTAGCTTGGAAAAATGCCAGAATTCAGTTATCATCAGATTTAAATATGAAAAAAAAAAAGACTTATCTGCAGAAAATAATGGAAGGAATGGTTAACCCTTTTATCTCTGAACATTGAATGAGATAAATTTTCAGCTGCTGTTCTCTATTTTAGTTATTGGACCAATGTTCTATATAAATAATTAGGATGTAACCATTTAATACTCAGAGTTTAAATATGTCTGTAACAATCAACCTCAGTACTGTCACTACAATATTACATTCTGCATATGTCATTCTGTTGTGTCAGATACCAGTTTTAAGGCATATAGGAGAAAACAAAATTGGTAAATTATTTAAGTTCCTTTCACTGTGATTTGGAAACGATAAATCTTTATAGAATGAGACTTTTTTTGGACTAGCTTTTTTATTGAAAAAGAAAAAAAGTTCAATTCGTGTTGGTAAGGATTGCATTCATATTTAATAATGCTTGCTTTTCCTCTGGCCACATCATTTTGAGCATTAACCAGAGTACCTCTACTCTTAGCAAACTGTAGTTTATTACAGGTGTTTAAACTATTTAAAACAAGACTATGCAGTTCTTAAGGAGGAAGATAAATGAGAAGTGACTTAAGAGTGCTATTGAGAAAATGTTCCTATTTAACATAAAAGAATTCAGAATAAAAATAAACAAATAAAAATAAAATAACACTTGCAAGAATTGTTTTTCATCATTTTTCACAATAAGAAACAGTTTATGGAGAAGTGTGTGGAAGAAGAGAGATACGAGGGAGGAAAAAGAGAAAACAAGGAAGAGAGTGATGAAGAGGGAACATTGACATGAAATCTAACATCCTTTAGAAGCTTGATAGGATTATAATTCTGTGATAGAATAGTAACCTAGTGCTTTGGAATACTGTCTCAATTCAAAGACAATAAGAAAAAGTTCCTGTTGCTAAAAGTATATGAAAAACCAAAAATAAAACAAAGTGAAAAACACTCATCCTAGATTTGACCCCAGAAATGTAGGGAAATATTTTGCTACAAGTTTCTATGGGTAATTTTTATAATCATTTAAATATTTCAACATTTGCAAATCAGAAAACCAGGAGATTTTAGAATATGATGCTTTTTCTAGTGAATGATTATAGTAACACTAGATATACAATTTATTCTTGGAAAAAAGGATTCAAACTCAATTTTTTAAATTCTGATGTTATAAGAGGGAAGAGATTCTCATATTTTTCACAAGCACTATTTTATGTGAAAACAGTCAAATCAAAGTTATAAAGCCAGAGATCCAATCTTTCTGGCCCTCAAATTTTAAAAAATCAGGTTTATATAGTGATCACTTTTAGTTTTCATATATATATATATATATATATATATATGTCCTATAAGAAACAGCAGGATGTGGATGGCAGTGTTGGCCTTGGCAGCATGTAGATCTTGTTCAAAATAATCCTCTATCACCTCTTAGCTTCTTTTCACCTTCATTTCCTTATCTATAAATTCTTTTACTATGAGTTAAATATATACATGTCAAATGTCATGTGTATTTAATAACAGCAATTATGAATAACAAGGTGTCAATGCCTTTTCATTTTGGCATGAAGTCACAACCCAATCTCCTCTTCCAAGCTTTCATTTAACTTCCATATTAACTAAATTTTAAGTTAATTTGTATTGAGAATATATGATCTGAAGACCAACAGAATACACCTCTAAATAATGGACACAAAATAGAATAATTCCTTTATATATCTTCTTATGATGACTATAGTATTGCTTTCTAATGATTTGGTTATCTAAAAATTAACTCTTACCCTAGTTAACTAAAGAATATATATATATATATATATATATATATAAGACAACATATATATGACAACATATAGACGTATACATATATATCTGACAACATGCAATATTATCCCAGCTTTGCCAACGTACCAGAGGAATATTGTTCTTTAAGAAATAAGAAGATTTCCATTTGTCTTTTTTCAGTTCTCCCTGATTGAAAATTACCTCCTCACCAATCTACAACACTAACTGCATTAAGACTTGCAAATTAAAATTTTATTTATTTTGTCCTCACCATATCTGAATAACTTTTACAGTCAAATTTATTTTAAACTATGAATTGCATTCTTTTAATATCATACATTTTTACCATTAGCAGGTATATATGAATATCTCTAAAATACAGAAGTATGTTAGCTAATTGAAGGACAGTCTAGCATATTTTTTTAGTATTATCAAGCACTATCAAAAAAATTTTATTAAGCTTTGGCATTGGTTAGTTTTAAACAGGTTACTGAAACACTGAGCTATTGGGAAAATGGATTGCAATTATTCTCCCCACTTTTAGTGCCCTCTACCTTGAAGAAATTATTTCACAGATATCCAAAAACACTTTGATATTTAGTTAGAAAAGCAAATGTGTATATGGAAGAGAAAGAGGTAGTAAGTTATAAATATACTAAAAATTGTGTTTCCCAACAATTAGAAACTAAAGCCTATAAATAAATAACCAAATAAAGAAACAGAAAGTTTAACCACATTAGCTGACTTTTGCTCAATATCTCAAGTACTGAAAATAAATCTTTATCTGATAAATTTTCCACTGAGCTATTGCATAGCATCTTAGAGAATTAACTTCTCAGAAAAAAAGTGAGCTATCCATTTGGAAACCAAATTTAGTTTGGTCTAAGTATTTTTGTTTTTGGTTTTAATACTTAGAAAAGTACAAGATTAGTATAATTGTGATCAAACTATTTTTATTCCAAAGAACTTCACAAAAGCTGTGAAATCTTAAGTTTAACCTTCAGGTTGACTGATTATGTAAAGTCAGGAGTCCCCATGAAGAAAATCATGGAGAGCTCCTGACCTTTCCTGTATATCTGACAACTCAGGAACACTTGATTCTCCAAAATACACTAGAAAAGAATGAATATAAAGGTTTCACACTCCTAAAGGTAAGATTGCTAATTAAGTTCTCAATTTGAGATAAGGAGATTACTTCCTACTGGGATGATAAGGTCATTTCCTACTGAGTGAAATCTCCTATAGAATAAACAGGTGAATATAACTGATTCCAAGGTATTTTGGTAACATGATATTTCTATAAAAAAGATTTTATCAACCCTATTTAATTGTTATTTCAACTCTTTTTTTGTTTAAGAATCTTAAAAATCACCATCGAAATTTAAAAAAAAACCATAATGCTTAGTTTTCTCAGGATGTTGGATTTGTCATGATAAAGCACACACGTGTTTTGCATTAGAACCCTGTCACTGTGTTACAGCTGGGGCAGATTTTGTGTAGACAAAGTTAAGGATTACTGGTTCACCTTAAGCTGTATTAAGTTTCCTCTTTTTCTCTAGACAAGGTTTCTCTTCCAAGATAGGATTTAGAGAAGGTAGGATTATGGTTTTCTAAGCTGTGGGATTAGCAGCTAACACAAGAAGAAACAGATGATTTTGCACAAAGTACAAAATGCAGTATTCTGGGGATGAATATACTTGTGGAGAATTACATGAATATTTGGTGCTGACTTGTTGAGCTCTTAGAAAGCTGAATTTACGGTCTTAGCACAAGAGTCTTGTGCTAAGAGTTTTGTGTCTATACTCTGTCTTAATGCATTTCAAATAAGAAAATAAATATTGGGGCAGGAAGCATTTTAGGAGCTGATTACGATGTAACATGTATATGATGTACAATGTGGTAAAAAACACATGGAGTACAAAAAGGTGAAGAAAGGCAGAGCAAACACTTTTCCCCGGTGACTCATCTATAATCAATGATCAGGTATATGCCAATTTCTTGACAAAATTATAAAGCAAAAATTAACCCTATATGTTTCACATTTTTATTAGGTCCAGGATAAATAAGCTTGGTATAGCATTTACCCTAAAAGTTCTTTTCTGCATGAATTTGGGGATGTGATTTGCATTCCAAACCTTTGATCATCATGTGTACTCTAGGAATAATGACTACTTGATAGGGCTGTTGTAAGAGTTAAATTAATAACTATAAATACAAAAGTTAGCCTATGCTAGTCTATAGTAGGCTGCAAATAAATTCTGCCCCTGCCTCCATTATCTTGATTATGTCTGTGAACACAGATGCATGTAGAGTGATTCTCCTTATGTATAGAGATGTTAGAATTTGGGGGAGGGTGGAATTGGTTAATAGGTGTTTTTAAATATTACATAAACTTTATAAATTTAGAAAATGTTAAAAAGAGAAAAATACCTAAAGTTAAGTTGAATTCCTTCTTAGCTGCTGTGAAAATACACAGAAAATACAATAATTCTGAAGAAGGCTAGGTGCCCACTCTCCTCAACTTTTGCAGGCTATATAAGATTGGAAAGGAAAAACATATTATATGTTTCTTAAAAAAAAGAACACAGGGACTTCTGGTTCCACCTCAACATGTAAAGAGCTTGGATGTTGTCACTCCCATTTTTATAACAAGAAAAAGCTGGAGACAATGAAAGTCAACAGATTTTGCTGGAGTCATCAGATAACTTAAGTAATACTATAAAGCACCACTCAAAACTCTGGAGACACAGGCTAATAGAGTCACAACTGAGCTCTGCTTATTTGGAAGAGAAGCTGTGGAAGCCAGGAACTGGTAGTAACACTTAAAAGGTAATTTGGATGGGTTGCTGGGGGCTCATTGTAGACTAGGTTAAGGATGAGAAGCTCCAGGGGGTTGCAATCTTAGGGGGTGCCCACATTTTCATGGGCTTTATCTCAAAAACACCCACCAGGTTCTCACGGTCAAAAGTCTAGAAAGATCCACTCCTGATTCTAGCAAGGGGAGGAAAAAACTAACCATTTTGAAATATATCCTGAGTGTTTGTTATTACAAAGACCTACTCTCAGTGGAAGACTTTATGACAGCCTTTTCCCACCTGGGGAAAGTGCATTTCTTCAACTTTTTTTTTTTGCGTCTCTATACAGAGTGTTATTAGAAGGGCTCTTGCCATGTAGCTTCCTCTTCTGGGCAACAGAAGTCAAAGCCCCGTCTGTTTCTTGACGAATGTTGTCAGTTTCAATGTCAATATTAGTAGTAGGGATACTGGTTACAATTCCTATGTCATGGCTGTCGCCTTCTGAGTGCATGTCTTGTTTTTTATTCGTTTTCAGCCTGTTGAGGTTCAGTTTGTGTGTGTTTCATTTTCATTTTTTTCCCCACAGCCACCATATTCTCGGAACTGTGCCATGTTATAAAACATGGGGACTATGGGTCTTCGGTTAAGAATAGTGGGCAATGGGGATTGAGGGACGAGGAAGGTGGGATACTCACTGATCACCACAGGATATGGAAAATATCCTCTATCTCAATCAATAGAATCCTCTATTGATTCTCCTCTATCTTTCCTGTTGCAACAAAGGGGAAGATGGTGAGCTAAAAAAACAAACAAAACACCTGTGGATTTCACAGCTCAATATGTGGGTTCATTAAATGACTAAGATTTAATCATTAAACTACAGAATGCTTTTCCTCCCCTACAACTTACCAACACACCAATAGGACTCCAGTATATCAGTATATTACAACTGAAATATCTGAAAGACAGACTCTATCTGAGGACGATTTCTTAGAGAAGCCCAAAGGCAACAAGAGAGAACAAAACAGAACACTAGAGGAATTGTAAGCCTCTGGAAACTAGCCATGGCAAACAGTAAACACAAACCAACTCCTTACTGGATTAAAAGATATTTATAATAAAGGCCTTTTTACCTCAGTTCCTATTATCTAATATAGCATATCCACCTTTCAACGAGAAGTCAGTTACAGAAAGCTAGGTGGAAATCCCAAAATATTAGAGATTAAATAATACACTTGTAAGTAACACATTGTCCAATATAAAAGTCTCAAGGAAAAATATAAATAATTTGAAACTGAATGAAAATGAATATATAATTTTCAATGTTTGTGAGATATAGTGAAATAAGAGCTTAGAGGGCCATTTTCTATTATTTAATGCATGTAATAGAAAAGGGAAAGATCTAAAAGTCAATAATTTAAGTTTTAATATTAGAAAACTAGAAGAGCAAATTAAATCCAAAGTAAGCAGAGGAAAAGCAATAATAAAAATTCAGGAAAAAATCAATGGAATTGAAAAGTAGGAATTCTATGGACAAAAATAAAACAAAACAGAAAACTGGTTCTTTGAAAAAAAATAATAAATTGATAAAACTCTATAGTCAATCTAACCAAGAAAAAAGAGAGATATCACATATTACCAATATCATACATGAAAAAAGGGGGTAATCAAGGCCTCAAAACCATGACCAAAAATCTCTGTGTAATCTTTTAGGCCCAACCATAGGCACTTATGAAAAGGCTTAGCTGGCAGGTCTCATGGTGGAAACGTGCCCTTACCACACAGACTTGGTGTACTGCCAGTGCATTGCAGTCTCAGAAGGGAATTGCAGTCTCAGAAGGGAATTGTAGTCAAGGACTCAGACTGCCCTGGCTGTCGTGCTCTAATGCGTATTTGTGTCCTAGTTCAAGTGCTTCAATTCAGAGGTCACATTTACAAAGGCCTTCAGGTGAGGACTTTCTCAGGTATGTCTACTGAAATGCACTCCCCCCACCCGGCTGCCATTACGGGGAACTAGACTTGAAGACATTCTTCCTTCTTCACTCTGACTCAGTATTCAGTACTTTTTTCATTCTAAGCCTCCCCCCTGCCCCTCTCTCCCAGTCCCCTTGGCCCATAAAACTACAGGAGACTTTTTTAGGTGCTCCATTGACATCGAGGCAATTCCCACATGTGCATTGATCCACCTGATCCTTAACTAGCACCATTCCAAGGGGAAAATTGGAAGGGGGAATGGGGAAGAGTTGGTGCTTTCTTGGGTTTGACCTCTTTTAAAAAAAAAAAAAATTATTGAAGTATAGTTGGTTTGCAATTTTGAGTTAGTTTCAGGTGTCCAGCAAAGTGAATCAGTTATACATACACATATATCCACTCTTTTTAAGATTATTTTCTCATATAGGCCATTACAGAGTATTGAGTAGAGTTCCCTGTTGTATACAGTTGGTCCTTATTAGTTATCTATTTTATATATAGTAGTGTATGTATGTCAATCCCAATCTTCCAATTTATCCCTCCCCCCTTTACCCCTGGTAACCATAAGATTGTTTTCTGTATCTGTAACTCTATTTCTGTTTTGTAGATAAGTTCATTTGTACCCCTTTTTAAGATTCCACATAAAAGGGATATCATACAATAACCTCTTGCCTAAACTATTACAGTCAGTGACTAAAGGCTTGACTTTTACTTTCTTTTTTGGCTTGTTGTCTTAACTGAGCACTCTGACCCTTGACAGATCAGCTCTTCCGAGCCCAGCTCAGTTCCTGACAGTCATAGCTAGTGAAAACATGAACATTAAAAGGGTAATAAAGGCATGCTGTGAACCACTCTATGTCCACAAATTTGATAACTTAGGTGAAATGGACCAATTCCTAGAAGGACAAAATCTACTAAAACTCACCAAGGAGAAATAATCTGAATAGGCTTATTTTTTTTTAAGATATTGACTAATTAGTAACCTTCCATAAAAGAAAATACTGGTGGTTTCACTGGTGAATTCCGCCACACATTTAAGTAAGATATGATACCAATTCTCCTCAATCTTTTCCAGAAAATATAGACACAGGAGACATTTCCTACTTCATTTTCTGAGGCAAGGTTTACCCGAATATTCAAGCCAGATAAACGCATTGTATATGGAAAATCTACAGACTAAAACCATTAAAGACATTACAAGAAAAGAAAGCTATAAACCAATAAATCTTATGAATGTAGACTCAAAAATCCTCTGCAAAATATTAGCAAATAGAAGTCAGCAGTGTACACTTGAGATGATGTGATGAGGATAGCACTTTACCTCTGTGGTCTTCCTCCTCAAAAGTCACAACAGCAGTATGATGAGAAAAACATCCGCTAAATCCTGACTTAGTGACCTGCTACCAACTATATGACCACTATTCCTCAAAACCATCAGAGTTACCAAAACCAAAGCAACTCTGAGTAACTGTCACATCCTAAAGTTTCAAGGCTTCTTATGGTCTACCTTCTTAAGTCCCAACATTTCACTTCCACCACATTTTACTGGTCAAACCACTCATTAAGACCAGTCCAGATTCAAAAGGAAAACCATTAAAAACTTTTGCTCTGTGAAAGACCCTTTTAAGAATTTGAAGTGACAAGTTACTTACTGGGGGAAAATATTTACAAACTACATAACTGACAACAGACTAGTATCTAGATACATAAAGAACTCTCACAACTCAGTTAAAAAAAATTCAATTAGAAAACAATTAAAAGGCATAAATCTTTTTGTGGTTACCAGAGGTGGGGTGGGGGAGGGGGAATTGAATGAAGGCATTCAAAGTGTTCTACAAACTTCCAGGTATAAGATAAATAAGAACTAAAGATATAATGTACAACATAAAAATATAATTAACACTGCTGTATGTTTTATATGAAAGGTGTTGAGTAAATCCTGAGTTCTCATTACAAGGAAAAATATTTCTTTTCTATTTCTTTAATTTTGTATCTATATGAGGATAGATGTTCACTAAACTTATTGTGATAATCATGTCATGATGTATGTAAGTGAAAACATTATGCTGTATACCAAACTTATACAGTGCTGTCAATTACATCTCAATAAAATTGCAAGAAAACAAATGGAAACATGAATCAAAGAAGCTACACAGATGGCAAGTAAGCATATAAAAAGACATTCAACATTATTAGCCATTAGGGAAACATAAATTAAACCATAATGAGATATCACTACAACACCTATTAGAATGACTAGATCAAAAAATGGTGACACCACCCACATGCTGGCAAGGATGCAGAGGAATCGGATCATTCATACATTGCTGGTGGGAATGTAAAATGGAACAGTCATTCTGGAAACATTTTGGCAGTTTCTTTAAAAACTAAACATCCGAGTACCAAATGATCCGAAATTGCACCCCTTGGCATTTATCACAGAGAAGTGAAAAGTTAGGTTCACACAAAAATCTGTGCATGAATATTTGCAGAGCTTCATTAATAATAGCCAAAACCTGGAAACCACATAGACATCCTGCAACAGGTGAATGGTTAAATAAATTGTGGTGCATGCGTACAATGGAATACTACTTAGTAATAAAAAGAAAAAGAAACAAATTATTAAGACCTGTAACAACTTGGATGAATCTCTAGAGAATTACAATGAATAAATAAAAGCCAATCCAAAAAACTTACATCCCATTTCTATGAAATTCTTGAAATAACAAGTAGGCATGGCTGTAAAATGGAAACATGAGAGATCCCTATAGGGATGCCAATATTCTGTATTTTTACTGTGTCAGTGTCAGTGCCCTGGATGTGCTATTATAGTATAGTTTTGCAGGTTGTTGCCTCTGGGTGAAACTGGGTAAAGAGTGTATGGGCTCTCTCTGTATTTTTTCTTTTTTCCCTAACTTTGCTGAGATATAATTAACAAATAAAAACTGTACATTCTAAAGTGTACAATGTAATGATTTGATATACCTATATATTGTGAAATGATTACCACAAAGTTAAATAACACATCTGTCACCTCATATAGCTACTGTGTGTGTGTTTGTATGTGTGTGTGTTTGTGGTGAGAACACTTAAAATCTACTCTCAGTAAATTTCAAGTACACAATACAGTATTATTTATAGTTATTATGCTGCACATTAGATCCCCAGAACTTATACATCTTATAGCTGCCTATAAATTTACAATGATCTGGATTCAACAAGGTTTCTAAACTAAAGGTTATTAGCAACCAATAGAACTTATTACTTATTTCCTGAATCCCATAGCCTTATTGTTCCTTCTCCTCACTTTCAGTGATAGACCACTCAAGACCCTTCTTTCTCTACAAGCATGTAGATGGCACTGATGGTTTATTGGTGGTTGTAGGTGCCTCTCTGCCTTCCAGAGCAGGTTGACGAAAAATGTTCTGAAACACATTTTTCCAATATCCGATGGGTAAAATGAATGCTGAAATACCTGACACAATTTCCATTCCACCCTGTACTTCTCCAGAGACAGCTGGCCGGGAACCAAGAATGGCTTCCTGATCCAAGGGCAGCTATTCTTTTGCATGGCCTACAGTCCAGGATGAGAATTTTGCATGGAAAAAAATAATCTGGTAAATCTAATTCTGATTCTAAACACTCTGCATTGGGAAACATACAGAAAATGACGTATTTAACAATGGATACTGAAAATATAAGGTCACGATTCAGAGAAATATCCCTTGTATAGCACATTTCAAATACTTATTAGTGCTTCAATAACAGAATACAACTCATTTAACGTGATACTTTAGTCTCTGCCAAGACTCCTCCCTTATCTCCCTCCACTCTTTTCTATGTCACTGGCCATCTTTAATTTCTTTGAATATGCCCAATTAATTCCTGTTTCTGGAACTTTGCAAATTCTGCCACTTTAATGGTTTCCTTGGTGGACCAAGACCTCTTGAGTATCACTTCATACTACTCTGGGCGACGTCTCTCATTCCAGCCCTAGATTCGAGGAAGAGCTGCACAAAGATTTAACACCCTTCAAGATGATAGTGATGCAACTCAACTTGCATCATTCACTTTCTGCCCTGGGCTTTTCCAATATGGTGGTGTGGGAAACAGGCAGGTGGGAACCTGCTTGGCATACACACAAGTACAGCTAGGAAGTGATGGTAGTTAAAAATGTCTGAGTAAACCCTTGACAAATGGGGAAAGGAAGCTGATGAATCAATGGGTCTTCCTATGATATCTGAGATGGAATATTATAAAAGGTATCCTATACACTTCTCAGAAGTTTCTAGCAAAATTGAGCCTAAATGCTCATGGCAGAGACCAATTTCTCCTTCTTTTATGATTCTCCCTGGTTTTTCAAAACTCTTGATCCTTGGAATAATCTCCCACAATCTCCAGTTTTGAGAAGAACCCAAGTTAATGCAATTAAGTAACTCTTACTGTTGCTTTCAATCTCAGCTTAAAGGTAAATTTCATCAGAGAAACCATTCTGACCTCTTCCTCAAAATTCAAACCAAATTTTTCCATAGGAGTCTTTCACAGTATACCCTTTACTTTACAGCTGAGGCATTTATCTAAAATTTTAATGACACTTTATTTTTAAAATATTTGTTGGATTATGATATCCATGAGGGCAAAAAACATGCCCATTTGTCTACTGTATCCCCAACCTTACATTATCTTACATGCATATAGGACTCAATACATATACACAATGAATAAATAAGCTATATCCATGCAGAAAATATGACAGAATGGAAATTATAGAAGAAGCTATTTATACCTGAAAAATTCAAAAATAATCTACAATGTTCTCAAAATAAAAAGTTTAATTGAAAAAAAGTAAATTTTATAAAAGGTTAAAAAGCACAGGACATATTTTATAAAGCAATACAAAACAATTATGTTCAAGAATTTTATTTTAGAAATATTGAAAGTGGCAAGGAAGTATAAAATATCTGAAACAAGAAACCTAAATTGGGAAAGATGATTCATATCCATATTCCTTTGTGTGTGAACATGAATGAATAGTTACAGCTAAATGAGAAATCCAATGTAGGAGGACATTTACTGTGTTAACTTTATTAACACAAGATAGAGCCATGTCCTAAGATGCCTAAACACAAATATGAAATAACAAGAAATAAAGAAATACTAAGGAATGTCTTGAAATTAATGAGGGAATAAAGAAATCAATAAAGGAGAAAATATACAGTGATGCATGTCAATTATTTCTCGGACAGTTGGAAAAAAGAGTATGAAAGATTTAAAAACAAATTAAATGAGAAAATAGGTACTGGTAAACTGCAGTATTGTATTAGAAATAAAAAAGTGGTGAGGTATTTATTTATATATAGTGTAGATTAAAACAAAAAAGATAAGAAAAATTGGAGCATGTTCCCAAGTAAATTAATGTTCAGTGTTCCCAAAGGATTGTGTTTATATGTAACCTAAAAGCAAATATCACAGAGATTTTTAAAAATCCAATATGGATGAAAAATGATTTGTAAAAAGTAATCAAGTATATGAGCAGCTCAGATATGAAGTATAAAATATTGGTAATGCAGAATTGCAAGAAAGAGACAAAGGGCACAGTGGTGAGAGCAGAGTGCAAGGGAAAGCCAAAGTGAGAAATGAATGAAAAATATCGCAGGAGGTCAAAATATTATAGAAAATGTGTTTCAAGCATAAAAAGGACCAGAGGTCATTCTGAAGAAGCCTACAGCGTAAAAATGATAAGAATAAATTATCGACCAATGAAATAGATATTGCTAAAATATTAAATTAATTCCTTGCTTCCTTGTCTCAGTTTTCACAAAGAAAATAAGGGACAAATGCTAAGAACAGACATTAATTTCCTTTGGGAGAGAAAAGAAATATTACAGGAAATTGTGATCATGCCAGAACAGGTAATCAAAAACAATGGTTGAAACCGCACACATAAATAATATAAAAAAATTCAATAGTCAATAGCCAGGTATGTCTCACTCTTTTTATTGGGGAAATCCTGAAGAAAAAAGTAACAAAAAAAGCAAGAGGAAAAATGAAGGATAGAGTTCCTCTGCAGTCAGCCTTTTTCTAAAACCTAGTATTTAAGGGATACAACCTACCTATTTTTTTTTAATAGGAAAGATAAGAGATCAGTATAAGAAGCTACTTTCTCTTCTGAAACCCTCAATTCTACTCACATATCAAATCAGTCACAAGCAGTTATATAACTATTTATTACGCTACTTACAAATACATACCCCTGAATTTGGCATTATGCAGTCGGGGAAGGTTGCAGGGGTTGTCGGGGGTGGTGGGGAGACGTGGCCAAGTATTTAATTCTAAACAAGTAAATATATGTTTATTACATGATAAATGAAATAAATAGGATCTTTCTTTCAAAAGTATAAAATAGCAAAGTAAGAAAAGATTAAAATTGTTTATTTACTGCCTTTAAATACAGTTGTACAAAACGAGGAAATATGCATGACTTCACTTAAGGCAGAAGTCTTATACCCAGAAGTAATTTTGAAGCCAAGAGAAGACGGATGTGATCGTAGAGTATGAGGATAAAATGTAACCTGGATGCTGGGATTTGTAATGAGAGATGAAAATTTCTCTCCATATCAAAACACAGAAATAAGTAACATTTGTATTCAATTATATAAGAAATTTATCTCTGTACCCCATGGATACCTGGGTTCAAGATAGATTCAAGATAATTTTATATATTAATTCATTCATTAACTCACTCACTACCTCACTCAACGAATAAATATATGGCCCACTGTGTATAATCAACTTGCCAATCTAGTGGACACAAGGACAAATAAGTAACAATCTCTATCTTTAAAAAGCTTATGCTTTTGGAGGGATTCATACTCGAAAGAAATATGGAACAATTGGTTATAGGTGGTATGATAGAATCCTTTATGGGATGTGTGAGATACAAATGGGGCATTTCCAATTTTCTTTAGAGCAAGGAGAGCATTGGGAAAGAGGTTATAAGGTGGTATCAACTAATTTAAATTTATAAGAAGAAAAAGAGCTCTGTAGTTGGGGATAGAGCTGGTGGTGATTTGTAAAGAATATTACAAGCAGTGTGAGAATTATGGATAAAGCATATGGAGGTATGAATCAGCATGGTGCCTTCCAAGAACTGAAAGTATGTCAAATTAAGTAGAAGAAGCAGAGAAGATGTGACAAGGAGACTGAGAAGTGAATGACAGGGATAATCCTAGAAGGAGTATTTTTTTCTCCTCACTTTCACTTATCTATTGCTTTGTAATTTGATGCTAAAAATAAAAATAATGAATATTTTGTAATTATTTGTCCTTCATGAAAAATATACCATGCTATATTTATCCCAGAGGGCTCTTTGTGGTACAAGCAAGAATTTCTGATATGATTTCTGTTTTACTAAAACCGATTATTGTTTAGTAATATAGCAATAATCCAGTCTGTAATTTTTCAATAAGTAGTCATATTAGTTAATGTAACCACCTTAAAGATACACTGTTTTTGAGATGAATAGAAAGGTAATAATTATTTTCTTTCTTAAACATCTTTTTCAGAGAAAAGACTAAATAATGCATTCAGGGTCAATACTGAAGAAGAATTTTAGAAATAAAGGAGCTAACACTTAGGACATCTAGGATACAGTAAGTGTTTAGCAAAGTACATCATACTTTTCAACATTATATTCGGTATCTGAATATTTATGATTATGCAAAAATAGTTAGGCAACCCAAAAGGATATCCAGAACACCTGGAAATTAATACATTGGAATGAAACTAAAACATCAAAGAAAAAAAGAAAGAACAAATGAAAGAAAGAGAGAGAGAAAGAGGAAAAGAAAAAGAAAGAGGTTTTTTAGTTGCTAATGTTCACACTTTCATTATTAAAGGCCCTAAATATTCAAGAAACTTTTGAATGAAATGTCCAAGAAGCTGTTGAATGAAATGACAAGTTCATGTAAGCCTTTAAAAAAGTCAGCAAATTGATAAATGTAGCTACACTGAAAAGAAAAGGGAGGAGATATAAATAATGAATATCAAGAAAGAGACAGTGTATTACATCACTAAAGATTCTATTGACCTTAAAATGTAATACAGAAATGTTATGAACAATTTTATGCCCATAAATTCATCAACCGGGATGAAATGGACAAATCTCTTAAAAGACACAAAATTCCAAAGCTCATTTAAGAAGACATTTATAACTTGGACAGTTATACATCTACTAAAGTAATGGACTCCTTAGTGAACTTTCTCCAACAAAGAAACTTAGTAGCTCAAGTGGGGTGCTTCTGCCAAATTCTACCGAATACTTAAGGACCAGATACCACTAACTACACGCAAAACTTCTTAGGAGACACCATAGGAGAGAACACTCTCTAACTTATCTTACAAGGCTACCATTATCCTGATACAGAAGATACTACAGAACAAACCTGTTACAAGAAAAAGAGATATAGACCAATATCATTCACTGATATGGACACAAAAATCCCCATTAAAGTATTTGCAAATCCAATCCAGTAATAAATTAAAACAATAATACACTACATCCAAGAGGGGATAAGGGTAGTTATCCAAGCAATGCAAGGCTGGTTAAACATTTTATTTCTTTATTTATTATTTAACATTTTTATTGGAGTATAATTGCTTTACAATGGTGTGTTAGTTTCTGCTGTATAACAAAGTGAATCAGCTGTACATATACATATATCCCCATATCTCTTCCCTCTTGCGTCTCCCTCCCTCCCACCCTCCCTATCCCACCCCTCTAGATGGTCACAAAGCAAAGAGCTGATCTCCCTGTGCTATGCAGCTGCTTCCCACTAGCTATCGATTTTACATTTGGTAGTGTATATATATATATCCAACCAGTCAGTGTAACTTACCATATCAACAGACTAAAGAGGAAAAAGCACATGACCATCTAAAATACACAGAAAAAGGATTTGACAAAATATAACATCCATTCATGATGAAAACTCAGAGCAAACTAAGAATAGAGGGGAACTTCCTAATCCTAATAAAGAATGTCTACCCGAAAATTACATTGTTAGTATTATATTTGATGGTTTAAAAACTGCCAGCTTTCCTTTTAAAATTGGGAATAAGGAAAGGTTGTGCACTCTAACAGTTCTGTTCAACATCATAGTAGATGTCCTAGCCCATTCAAAAAGACAATAAAAATGAATAGATTTATATAGACTGGAGTGGAAGTAATTATATGACTTCATTGTCTACATAGATTTTCCCAAAGAGTCTATAAAAATGAAAGTTAATAGAACTAAAAAGTGAATTTAGCGAGAGTGCAGGATACAATATCAACATACAAAAATCAATCATATTTTATATGTACTCAATGGGCAATTGGAAATCATTTTTCAAAGTAAAATTTGAAATAGCACCAAAACCATGTGATGCATATACATCCTCAAAAATATATGCAAGTTTGTATGCAGTAAAGTATAAAATATTATTGAGAGAAAAACTTAAGAGAAGGTATACAAATGCAGATTCAATACTCCAGTAATCAAGGTCTATACATTCAGCAAAATTCCAACCTAAATTCCAGCAGGGTTTTTGGTAGAAATGGAAAAACTACTTTTAAAAGCTATGTAGAGATTCAAAGGAATAAGAATAGCCAAAACATTTTGGAATAAGAACAAAGTTGCAAGATTTATATTACCTGATTTGAACACTTATTATAAAGCTATAGCAATCAAGAAACTGTTGTGTCAGTGAAAGAATAGGCCCATAGATCAATAAAACAGAATAGACAGCCCAGAAATAGACTCCCCCACAAAATATCATCAAATAATTTTCAGTAAAATTGTCAAGGTAATTAATGAAAAATGGTAGTCTTTTCAACAAATGATAATGGAAAAAAATGAAAAACCATATGCAAAAAATATATATTAATGCTTACCTTGTGCCATATACAAAAATTAACTAAAAATGAATTGAAATTATATGCAAGTATCCAGAAAAAATATAGAAGGAAATATGTCCTTTGGTAAGGCAAATGTTTTTTAATAGGACATGATAAAGTACAAATCATAAAAGAAAAAGTATAGTGTACTTCATCAAAATTAAAAAATTCTCCTTGTGCAAATACACTATTAAAATTAAAACACAACTATATACTGGGAGAAGATATTTGCAAAACACATATCTAATAAAGAAATCATTTAGAACACGTAAAGCCTTTCAAAACTCAATAATAAGGAAACAAACTACTAATAAAAAAATGGGCAAAGATCTGAGGAGATATTTTTCTAGAGATTTATGGATGACAAACATATAAAATGATACTCCACATCATCAGTCATTAGGGAAATGCAAATGAAAATCACAATGAGTATTGCACAACTATAATGTGAGATATAACTAAACACCTGTCAATGTCAAGAGCTGGTGAGAATATAGAGCAATTGAATCTCTCATATATTGCTAGCGATAATGCAAAATGATACAGCTACTTTGGAAAATATGTAGGCAATTTCTTATAAAGTTACCATATGATCCAGAAATACCACTTCTAGATGTTTATTCAAGATAAGTGAAAACATAGGTCCACACAAAATCCTGTTCACAAACATTTATAGCAGATTATATTATAGAAATTAAGTTCATAATCTCCAAAAACTCAAAAAAATTAAAATGTCTACAATTGATGAGTAGATAGAATATGGTGCATCTATACAATGAAATTCTACTCAGCGATACAGCAACACGGATGAATCACAAAGATATTAAAGGAAACAAATCATATTATAATGACTACATTCTTGATTGTTCCATTTATATGGTATTCAGAAAAAGGCAAAATTAAGGGACAAAAACCAGATCAGTGGTTGCCAAGGCTGCTGCTGGGGAGAAAGAAATGATTATGATTATAAAGAGACATGAGGGAGCTTTCAGTGATAGAAATGTTCTTTGCCTTAATTGTAGCAGTGTTCATTTGACTGTGTGTTAGAGTATGTAGAACTGTACATCTAAAAAGAAGAGAGAAATATATGGTTTTAAAATTATAACTCAACCAGATTTTGTTAAAAAGATAAATGCTCAGTAAATATTGTAGAATAGAGATTACTGGCAATACTGGGGCCTGAGAGCAGACTAGTTAACCTGTTTTTAAATACCAGCCAAGCTATTTGTTTTATAGTAGTTAATTATGATGCTGGAAAGTTCAAACTGTTAGTTTTGAAACTACTTTCTAAATGGGGCTTATAATTCTGTAAAACTATAAAATCAAGTCAAAAGTTACAAGACCAAAATCTGATGGAATGTGCCAGTTCCCAGCTTCAGGAAAATGATGGTCACAACAATTCCTTTCACTTTTACTAGAACACTTTGTTATAGTCTTGGGAACTTTCACATCCCATAGCAAACACTTCAGGCTCCAGCCTGTCAGCAGTTACGTGTAAGTGCCTCACTGCTTTTCACCAGTGTATTGAACAAAGTGTGGTTGTGCAAAGTTGTATACGACTTTAAAATTTTGAATTGAAGAATCTATAAAGTCAAAATGATAAAAAAAATAACCAATCATCTCTGGATCTCAACATTGCCTTCCAATAGAGACACTCCCCATAGCAATGGTAGAGTGATTAACCAAAGATAGTCATGCAATAGCAAATGCCACAGGACAAGAAGCAACTTGTTTATGGATATCTTGAATGTCACATAATGAAAGATTAACTTTAGGTTAATTGATTAGATTTCAAATGCAAAACACCATGGGAAAGATAAATAATTAGTTTAAATTCACACTTACATGTAAGTTACTTGTCATAAAGTTTTTCCTAAGAATATGCTTTAAGATAGAATGACTGTAAAGCACAAATCTATTGGGAGTTGCTAAGGAATCTGGTCATGATGAAGGTATAAGTCTCAGCTACCAGGATCTTAAACTTTTCTAATGATACCCTACTCATTTTAATATTGTGCCTAGAATATCCTCTTAAAAAATAACATACAATTATGAATTGATACCTTAGTAAATGACAGGAAAAATATACACATTAAAAATTATCAGGGCTTCCCTGGTGGTGCAGTGGTTGAGAATCTGCCTGCCAATGCAGGGGACACGGGTTCCAGCCCTGGTCTGGGAGGATCCCACATGCCGCGGAGCAACTAAGCCCGTGAGCCACAACTACTGAGCCTGCGCGTCTGGAGCCTGTGCTCCGCAATGGGAGAGGCCGTGACAGTGAGAGGCCCGCGCACCGCGATGAAGAGTGGCCCCCGCTCGCCGCAACTGGAGAAAGCCTTCGCACAGAAACGAAGACCCAACACAGCCAAAAATAAATAAATTAATTAACTAAAAAAAAAATTATCACTTAATTGGACTTCTTGACTTTACTCTCCCCCTCCATTAGATCTTACTCATTCCCTCTCCAGTTAGCGCTATTAAATCCAGATTGAATTATGATGCTTCATACATAATCCCCTACAGATCTATAGCAAACTCTGTAACAGAATGCAAAATTCTTCATAAATAGATATCAACGTAATTTCCCAGATGTGTTTCACACTTTTAGCCCCTTCCACTTTGCTTTCCATCCCTCAACCACCCAGATTGGTCCATATCTCGTTGCCATGTTTCATTGCATACCTGGGCATTTTTTACTTGCTTATGCATCCATAAGACAGCACGCACAGAGTCTTCTTCTGGAATGCATATCTCCCTTTTTTTCGGAAGTGAAACCAATGCCTACGTAAGCCACCGTTCAAAAGTTGCCTTCTGGGTGAAAACGTTTATACACCATTTGGGCTTAAATTTCTGCTTTTGCTACCTTAATTCTTTGTTCATAATTCTGTTGTAATTCCTGTGACATTTTCATGCACTTAATGATTTATGTTTCCTCCTCCTCCTTCACCAGCAACACTTATATTTGCTCAGCTAAGGGGAGAATCTATGCCACATGAATCTTTTAAATTTACTATCTAACATTGTGCAAGGAACATGGTAGATGCTAAATACATTATTATTACATAAATTAAACTGAACATACCATGTGTTGTGAGCACTTAGAGTAAATCTATTTTCTTTTTTTTGAACATCTTTATTGGAGTATAATTGCTTTACAATAGTGTGTTAGTTTCTGCTGTATAACAAAGTGAATCAGCTATATGTATACATATATCCCCATATCCCCTCCCTCTTGCGCCTCCCTCCCACCCTCCTTATCCCACCCTTATAGGTGGACACAAATCATTGAGCTGAACTCCCTGTGCTATGTGGCTTCTCCCACTAGCTATTTTACATTTGGTAGTGTATATATGTCAGTGCCACGCTCTCACTTCATCCCAGCTTACACTTCCCCCTCTCCGTGTCCTAAAGTCCATTCTCTACATCTGTGTCTTTATTCCTGTCTTACCCCAAGGTCCTTCAGAACTTTTTTTTTTTTTTTTTCAGATTCCATATATATGTGTTAGCATACGGAATTTATTTTTCTCTTTCCGACTTACTTCACTCTGTATGACAAACTCAAGGTCCATCCGCCTCACTACAAATAACTCAATTTCGTTTCTTTTTATGGCTGAGTAATATTCC